>NC_137343.1:2806103-3003603 GCF_965287045.1 Carcharhinus amblyrhynchos | reverse complement strand
GTGAGTCTGCGTGTGTCTGCGTGAGTCTGCGTGTGTCTGCGTGTGTCTGCGTGAGTCTGCGTGTGTCTGCGTGAGTCTGCGTGTGTCTGCGTGAGTCTGTGTGTGTCTGCGTGTGTCTGCGTGTGTCTGCGTGTGTCTGCGTGAGTCTGCGTGAGTCTGCGTGTGTCTGCGTGTGTCTGCGTGAGTCTGCGTGTGTCTGCGTGAGTCTGCGTGTGTCTGCGTGAGTCTGTGTGTGTCTGCGTGTGTCTGCGTGAGTCTGCGTGTGTCTGCGTGAGTCTGCGTGTGTCTGCGTGAGTCTGTGTGTGTCTGCGTGTGTCTGCGTGTGTCTGCGTGTGTCTGCGTGAGTCTGCGTGTGTCTGCGTGAGTCTGTGTGTGTCTGCGTGTGTCTGCGTGTGTCTGCGTGTGTCTGCGTGTGTCTGCGTGAGTCTGCGTGTGTCTGCGTGAGTCTGCGTGTGTCTGCGTGAGTCTGTGTGTGTCTGCGTGTGTCTGCGTGTGTCTGCGTGAGTCTGCGTGTGTCTGCGTGAGTCTCTAGCCCTGCCCATTCATCAGGAGAAGAGTAGACAAGAGGAAGGTGGGTGGAACGAGACGCTAGAACACCCACCGGCCACGGGGGAGCTTCCCTCGATGCTGACGGCGGAGCTGGGGTTTCCTTCCAGGTTGCTTCCCACGTGAGTCATGACCTTGTCGACCATTCCGATCAATCCACTCACCACCTTCGCAGACTGGGGGAGAGGAAGAAAAGAAAGATTCAAAATGCTGCACTTGCCCCACACTGAGGTTCAAACAACTAGAACCACATTGGAATTAAAACTGTAACACTGAGCGAGAAACAATCAATAATGGAAATAACTACAGTTAAATGAAGTATTGGGCTGGAGATCCAGTGAGGTGGTGATTGAGTCGGACTGACGCTCGGCTGAAGAGCTCCAGGCGATCCTATGGGCCGAGGGCAGCATGGTGGGATTAGAAAGGACACCTGAGTGTCTTTGAGCTAGTATGGACAAGATGGGCCAACTGGCCTTCCTCTGTGCTGAAGAGTCTCTGCAGTTTACAGCGACTTGTCTTCGAAACCAGAATCAGGGAGACTGTTCCTCAGAATCCCCTGTGGGTCCTCGTGTGTACACTCCCGTGTACAGAGAGTAGATTTGTACATTCCAAACTGCACCCAATCAAACAAACAACTTTCCTTTGAATTCATGGATTTTAAAAAATCCCAACTTCCTTTTTCATAAGAATATGTTTTAATGGAGAACAAACCAGGAGTTTGGTTTATTTGTTGGTCTCCGGTGACTCTTGAACAATTGCTGACCTTCTCTGAATCTTTGACTGGGATTTTCCGATCACACTCGCCACAGAAGTGGAAAGCTTCCTTCCTAATCCCACCTTGCTGCACCCAGCCCACAACCCTGCAGCTTCCAAAGCTTAAGCTGTAAATCCAAATACTTAAAACCATAGAATCCTCACCAGAGGCCATTCAGCCCATCGAGCCCATCATGCACGACAACAACTCCACCTTCGCCCTATCCCCATAACCCCACATATTTACTCTGTAAACTATAGCTTACATTAACTTTGGCCAATCCACCTAACCAGCACATCTTTCGGACTATGGGGGAAACCCGGAGGAAACCCAGGGAGACATGGAGAGAATGTGCAGACTCCACACAGACAGTCACCCAAGATCAAAATTGAACCAGGGTCCCTGGCGCTGTGAGGCAGCAGTGCTAACCACTGCGCTGCTGTACTTTGTAAAAGAGTTTAGGGTCTCTGCCTGTGCAGTGAATTCCAGACACCCACCACCCTCTGCGTAAAAAAGTTCCCCCTCTACGCCTACTGCCACTTATCCTGAATCTATGTCCCCTGGTTCTAGAATTCTCCATCAAGAAAAACAATGTTATCCTGTCCATTCTAGCTCTCCCCCTGCTAATCTTGTAGATCTTTATCAAGTCAGCCCTCAGCCTTCTTTGTCCCAAGGAAAATAACCCCAACAGCTCCAGTGTCTCCTCAGAGCTCACAGATGGTGAAAGACATTATAGAAATTTAAATTCTGCCTTTAGTGCAGTGTCTCATTCTCCAAAGATTTAAACATGGATTTTTGGATCCCAATGCTATTCTCCAATCTTTGACAAATGTCACAAATCCCCCAAACCGCATCAGCCCAGATGTTAATCCCTGGAGGGAAGTGTAAGAGGCACTGTTTCAAACCCCTGAGCAACCATCCCACCACCAGACACCAAAACCATACCTACCTCAGCTGTCCCACTCCAACTAGGCAAGGCCAGAACTTCACCAACTGTCTGGAGAAAGTTCTAGAAGAACAACAAAGCAATTCAGTTAGATATTACCACCATTGCCAAGGATGTTTGCTACCAAATATTGGACTTTAACCTGATGTTGTAAGACTTCTTACTGTGTCATGCACTGTGTTGGACTCTTCCCAGCACAACATCTGCAGGTGGTGGTGACAGTAGACTGGCTGTGACACTAGGGGAACGTTAAAGACTTGACTCCACAAGAGTCAAGTTATTCATTCATGGGTATGTGGGTATCGCTGGCTGGGTCAGCATTTATTGCCCATCCCTAATCGCTCTCCATTTCAGATACTGCGGATCTGGAGTCACATGTAGGCCAGACCGGGTAAGAACGGCAGATTTCCTTCCCTAAAGGACATTAGTGAAGCAGATGGGTTTTTATAACAATCGACAATAGTTTCATGGTCATCAGTAGATTCTTAATTCCAAATTTTTATTGAATTCAAATTTCACCATCTGCCATGGTGGGATTTGAACCCGAGTCTTGCCTGGGGTCTCTGGATCCAGTGACAATAACACTATGTTACCTTAGAATATACCAACACACTGCAGCAACAGCAATACCTTGCATTTATATAGTGTCTTTAGCATTGTAAACTATCCCGGGGTGCTTTACTGGAGCATTATCAAATAAGACTTGACCCTGAACTCCAGTAAAGCACCTCGGGATTGTTTACAATGCTAAAGACACTATATAAATGCAAGTTATTGCTGTTGCTGCAGTGGGACTGGGATATTATAGCAATTACTGAAACATGGCTAAGGGAAGGACAGGACTGGCAGCTCAATGTTCCAGGGTACAGATGCTACAGGAAAGATAGAACAGGAGGTAAAAGAGGAGGGAGAGTTGCAGTTTGATTAGGGAAAGCATCACGGCTGTACTGAGAGGGGAGATATCCGAGGGTTCGGCCACTGAGTCTATATGGGTAGAACTGAGAAATAAGAAAGGGGAAATCACTTTGATAGGATTGTACTATAGGCTCCCAAATAGTCAAGCGAAATTGAGGAGTAAATATGTAAGGAGATTACAGATAGCTCCGAGAAAAATAGGGGGGTAATAGTCAGAGATTTTAACATTCCCAACATTGACTGGGACAGCCATAGTATTAGAGGGTTGGATGGAGAGAAATTTGTTGAGTGTATTCAGGAGGAATTTCTTATTCAGTATGTGGATGTCCCGACTAGAGAGGGGGCAAAAATTGACCTCTTCTTGGGGAATAAGGAAGGGCAGGTGACAGAAGTGTCAGTGAGGGATCACTTTGGACCAGTGACCATAATTCTATTGGTTTTAAGATAGCTATGGAGAATGATAGGTCTGGCCCAAAAGTTAAAATTCTAAATTGAGGCAAGGTCAATTTTGATGGTATCAGGCAGGAACTTTCAAAAGTTAATTGGGGGAGTCTGTGGGAAGGCAAAGAGACATCTGGTAAGGGCACATTTTCAAAAGTGTGCCCTTACAGGGTTCAGGGTAAACACATTCCTCTTAGAGTGAAGGGCAAGGCTGGCAGAAGTAGGGAACACTGGATGACTCGGGATATTGAGGTCCTGGTCAAGAAGAAGAAAGAGGCACATGACATGTATAGGCAGCTGGGTGTATAGGGGGGGTGTAGGAGTAGAGTTAAGAGAGAAATCAGGAGGGCAAAAAGGGGAGACAAAATTGTTTTGGCAGATAAGGCAAAGGAGAATCCAAAGAGCTTCTACAAATACATAAAGGGCAAAAGAGTAACAAGGGAGAGAGTACGGCCTCTTAAGGATCAACAAGGTCATCTATGTGCAGATCACAAGAGATGGGTGAGATCCTAAATGAATATTTCTCATCAGTATTTACTGTTGAGAAAAACATGGATGTTAGGGAACTGGGGAAATAAATAGTGATGTCTTGAGGAATGTACGTACTACAGAGAAGGAGATGCTGGAAGTCTTAAAGCGCATCAAGGTAGATAAATCCCCGGGACCTGATGAAGTGTATCCCAGGACATTGTGGGAGGCTAGGGAGGAAATTGCGGGTCCCCTAGCCGAGATATTTGAATCATCGATAGTCACGGGTGAGATGCCTGAAGATTGGAGAGTGGCAAATGTTGTGCCTTTGTTTAAAAAGGGCTGCAGGGAAAAGCCTGGGAACTATATACCAGTGAGCCTCACATCTATGGTGAGTAAATTGTTGGAAGATATTTTGAGAGACAGGATCTACAGGCATTTAGAGACACAAGGACTGATTAGGGACAGTCAGCATGGCTTTGTGAGTGGAAAATCATGTCTCACAAATTTAACTGAGTTTTCTGAAGGGGTAACCAAGAAGGTAGATGAGGGCAGTGCAGTTGATGTTGTCTTCATGGACTTTAGCAAGGCCTTTGACAAGGTAACGCATGGTAGGTTGTTGCATAAGGTTAAATTTCACAGGACCTAGGGTGAGATAGCTAAATGGATACAAAATTGGCTTGATGACAGAAGGTTGGTTGTAGAGGGTTGTTTTTCAAACTGGAGGCCTGTGACCAGCGGTGTGCCTCAGGGATCAGTGCTGGGCCCACTGTTATTTGTCATTTATAGTAATGATTTGGATGAGAGTTTAGGAGACATGGTTAGTAAGTTTGCCGATGACACCAAGATTGGTGGCATAGTGAACAGTGAAGAAAGTTATCTCCAATTGCAACGGGATCTTGATCAATTGGGCCAGTGGGCTGACGAATGGCAGATGGAGTTTAATTTAGATAAATGCGAGGTGATGCATTTTGGTAGATTGAACCAAGGCAGGACTTACTCAGTTAAGGGTAGGGCTTTGGGGATAGTTACAGAACAAAGAGATCGAGGGGTACATGTTCATAGCTCCTTTAAAATGAAGTCACAGGTGGACAGAGTGGTGAAGAATCCAAGGTTTCTTCGGTCTGAACATTGAATACAGGAGTTGGGATGTCTTGCTGAACTTGTACAAGACATTAGAAAGGCCACACTTGGAATACTGTGTACAGTTCTGGTCACCCTATTATAGAAAGGATATTATTAAACTAGAAAGAGTGCAGAAAAGATTTACTAGGATGTTACCAGGACTTGAAGGTTTGAGTTATAAGGAGAGGCTGAATAGACTGGGATTTTTTTCCCTGGAGCGTAGGAGGCTGAGGGGTGTTCTTATAGTGATCTATAAAATAATGAGGGGCACAGATCAGTGGATAGTCAATATCTTCACCCAAAGGTAGGGGAGTCTAAAACTAGGGGGCATAGGTTTAAGAGGGGAGATATATAAAAGGATCCAGAGGAGCAATTTTTTCACACAGAGGGTGGTGAGTGTCTGGAACAAGCTGCCAGAGGTAGTAGTAGAGGTGGGTACAATTTTGTCTTTTAGAAAGCATTTAGACAGTTACATGGGTAAGATGGGTGTGGAGGATATGGGCCAAATGTGGGCAATTGGGCCTAGCTTAGGGTTTAAAAAAAGGGTGGCATGGACAGGTTGGGCCGAATGGCCCGTTTCCATGCTGTAAACCCCTATGACTCTCTGACCTATGACTCTATGTAGCACTTGGGAATTAAGGGATATGGGGAGAAGAGAGGAATCAGGATATTGAATTCGATGATCAGCGTGATCAAAATGAATGGTGGAGCAGTCTCAAAGGGCCAAATGGCCGACTGCTGCTTCTAGTATCTTTCATTGTGACAGTGCCACATTATGTTTCTATGAATCTTTGCTTTCATCAAGAAGCTGGGTACAGATGTCACCACAAACTGTGCGATTATTAATGAGCAAAAGAGCCTTACCTTGGTCAGGTTGGATGCAGTTTGGTGTTGCAGAGTTTCATTGGGAAGGTCTAAAGACGATTCGAGGAAATCATCCGTCGTGACGGGATACTGAAATGTCTCTGTTCCCTCTTTGGGACTGACTGTGTCGGGGGAATAACTCTTTGTAGACAGCTGGAAAGAACGGAGAACATTTTGATGTGATTGTACCACCAACACTTCACTCAAATGCTCCCAATCTGACCTCGGAAACAGTTCAGGGAAGAACAGAAATCCTGGCGTTGGAAACTTACTGATGGATCTGTCGTTGTGAAGCTCGAATCCAGCTCCTCCGGGGGTGACATGGACACTCTCCCAGTTGTACAAAGAGGGACACCTGGGGAGAGAGCACAGGCACATTCGCTCATGCTTTGCCATTATCTCTTTGAACGTTTTATTACTCATCATTTTCTGGACACTTCCAGCAGCTAAAATGGTGAATAAAAAGCCACAATCTGCATCAGGGAAGAACACTTTTAGTCAAAAAACATTTTCATTGAGATACCACCTCATACGACCACCTGCTGTCACAGAGCATTTCGGTGATGTAATCGTAGAATCCCTGCAGTGGAGGAGGAGGCCATTCAGCCCATCGAGTCTGTACCGACTCTCTGACAGAGAATCTTACCCAGGCCCTGTCCCTGTAACCTCACATCTTTACCCTGCTAATACAAACATAGAAACTAGAAGCAAGAGTCAGCCATTTAGTCCTGCGAGCCCGCTCTGTCATTCATTTCGATCGTGGCTGATTATCAAATTTGATATCCTGATCCCCCCTTCCCCCCCCGCCAAATATCCTTTGATCCTTTAGTCCCAAGAACTAAATCTAATTTCTTCTTGAATTCACACAGTATTTTGATCACATTTGCTTCCTGTGGTAGTGAATTCCACACATTCGCCAGATAGTGAAGAAATGTCTCCTCATCTCAGTTCTAAAAGGTTTACCTCTTATTCTCAAACTATGATCTCTAGTTTTGCATTCCCCCACAATCTACACATCTGGGAACACTAAGGGGCAATTTAGCCAATCCATTGGCCATCCCTTAGATGGCCAACCCATCTAACTCGCACAGCTTTGGACTGTGGGAGGAAACCGGAGCACCCGGAGGAAACCCACGCAGACACGGGGAGAACATGCAAACTCCACACAGACAGTGACCTGAGGCCAGAATTGAGCCCAGGTCCCTGGCGCTGTGAGGCAGCAGCGCTAACCACTGTGCCACCGTGCTGTAATGCAGTGGGCGCAAGTCTTTGAGAAATCCTGAGGTGGTGACAGGCGCTATATAAATGTAGGTTTACCTGTGGTGGCATTGTAATACAGCTGGACCTCGTGTGGCGTGAGCTCACGGTCCCAAATCACAAACTCATCGAAGGATCCTGTCACGTACTGATCGTAGGGCTGCTGGTTCTTGGTGAAATGCACCTGGTTCGTGTACTGACTTTCATAATCCGGGGCCAGCTTCCCGTAAGTGTCGTTGGTGCTGAATGTCCCATTGACATAAATCTTCAGACCACCTCCAAGCGTCCAGGTGAACAGAATGTGAGTCCATTCAGGCCCTGTGAAGCAACGAGCTGACATGAATCCCTTCACAACGTTACGCAGCTCCAGACCCAGGCTTTTATTGTTCTGTGGCTTTTCAAAACTTTCCTCTGGTTTTATTTTCAACTTTACAGCCGGGTTTACTGCTCGGAGACAGGCATTGCCCAGCAGTTAATACTTTGCAAACCAAGGAACCTGGATGTTCAGAGTTTTTAAACTTATTTATGATCACACGAGGTCAATGTGCACATTGGTGAGGGATTGTGCGTGGAATGGCTTTAAATTAAGGGGGGGTAGTTATAGGACAGATGTCAGGGGTAGGTTCTTTACCCAGAGGGTGGTGAGGGATTGGAATGCCCTGCCTGCTGCAGTTGTAAATGCGCCTAGTTTGGGGGCGTTTAAGAGGTCTGTGGACAGGTTTATGGACGAAAAGGGATTGGTTTAGGTTAGTGGGTCATTGTTGTTGTTTTTTTTTAACTGGTCGGCGCAACATCGTGGGCCGAAGGGCCTGTTCTGCGCTGTAATGTTCTATGTTCTATGTTCTATGAAACAAACAACTACATTGCATGTGTTGTGAGAAATGCCCCTCCTTGTGGAGTTTACAGCATGGAAACAGGCCCCAAAGCCCTATAATTGGGTGACCCAGAACTGTACACAGTTCTGTTCACCCTATTATAGAAAGTATATTATTAAACTAGAAAGAGTGCAGTAAAGATTTACTAGGATGCTACCGGGACTTGATGGTTTGAGTTATAAGGAGAGGCTGGATAGACTGGGACTTTTTTCTCTGGAGCGTAGGAGGCTGAGGGGTGATCTTATAGAGATCTACAAAATAATGAGGGGCAAAGATCAGCGAGATAGTCAACATCTTTTCCCAAAGGTAGGGGAGTCTAAAACTAGAGGGCACAGGTTTAAGGTGAGAGGGGAGAGATATAAAGGTGTCCAGAGAGGCAACTTTTTCACACAGAGGGTGGTGAGTGTCTGGAACAAGCTGCCAGAGGTAGTAGTAGAGGCGGGTACAATTTTGTTTTTTAAAAAGCATTGAGACAGTTACATGGGTACGATGGGTATAGAGGGATATGGGCCAAATGCGGGCAATTGGGATTAGCTTAGGGGTACAACAAAAGGTCAGCATGGACAAGTTGGGCCATAGGGCCTGTTTCAAAGCTGTAAACCTCTATGACAACTTGTCCATGGCACCCTCTTTTTACCATTAAACTAGTCCCAATTGCCTGGAATTCTATGTACAACATTCTGTAGCAATGTTCAAGAAGCATTTGGATAGATATCCAAATGAATAGGGAATGGAGAAATATGGGCCTCATAGAGGCAAGAAAATATTAGATTAGAGAGGCATCTGTGTCAGCACAGCCTTGATGGGCTGAAGGGCCTATTCCTGTGCTGTACTGTTCTTTGTTGTTTGTACACCTGCATGAGAAAACAAATTTGTGACAGAGGGGGTTGCGAGCAACCAGAGTTGGCTGCAAGCACATTTCCGAAGGTGGAAAATAGACTGATTATAAAGATATGCGCAGGAACAGCTGGGCGCTCACTAATGTAGAGACAAGTTGGAGAGACAACCCCTCTGTCATTCCAACAATACTCAATCCAGGGCAGTGGAAAACAAATCCCAAATGCAACACTGCTTCAAAACCAACTCTGAAGTCACATTTTCTCATCCCTCGCTTCTCAAATAGCCGCACTTTATGTGATTTACCTTCGCACAGTTTAAATAAATCCTTCTTCCCCTGCCGGACTCTATAAAAACATTAACATTAATTAAAGTACAGAAACACTGCCAACATTCCTCAGTGGAAAACTGAGATGCTGAATGGCAGAGAGAAGTCAAATGTACGCTGTGTACACAGAAATCCGAAGTGGAGGCATTAATCTCGCTGCGTTCCAGCTAAACCCCCGACTAAATTGACTGCCTTGGAATCCATTTCAGACGTTTGTTCTCCTGTGTGTTTCACTGTCAATTAACACCAGTTGCTGTTCAGTTCTTTTCCTGAATCATTTGTTATCTTTCTCCCAGGCGCTCCAAGGAAGCCAATCTCACGGTTGATTTGTTAAATGTGACTGCATGGCGTGAGCCAGGTGTGGCAGTGATTAACAACCCAACGGGGAACATTACACCCACACAGCAATAATTAAAATAATTAGAAAAAAATGCGCGACTAACTTTGGCCATTGTCACTCCCCAACTAACATTCCCCGCCACACAAGGATTTCAGTGAACAGAATCGGCCCATTGAGTGTATTCGCTGAGATCACAGCTGATTTCATAGAATCATAGAATCCCTACAGTGCAGAAGGAGGTCATTTGGCCCATCAAGTCTGCACCCATAACATTCCCATCCAGGACCTATCCCTATAACCCCACGTATTTACCCTATTAATCCCCCGATACTAAGGGGCATTTCAGCATGGACAATCCACCTAACCTGCACATCTTTGGAATGTGGGAGGAAACCGGAGGAAACCCATACAGACACAGGGAGAATGTGCAAACTCCATCCAGACAGTGACCCAATGTTGGAATCGAACCTGGGTCCCTGGCACTGTGATGCAGTAGTGCTAACCACTGTGCCACCATGCCCCCCTTCATGATCTGCACCTGAACCAATTACCTTATTTCAATATCCCACAAGATCCGAGCTCAACAAGGATCTACTGATGACTGTCCTTAGCATTTTCAATTGCTGCCAATAAAGCAATGTTTTCCCTGAGGCTCAGGTGTTTCAACACTCTAATGGATTTCTGGGTCTTAGACAAGCCCAAACATCCTTTAGGCTGTTGAAAGACCTGAGCCTCATGGAAATAAATGCTAGAGTGATAGCTCTGCCTCTCTGATCTATGCTGTCCATTTCACAATGATTATTTACACAAGGTAAAGAGGTTTCAAATGCTTGCTGTTTCAGCTATCCATACTTTAAAAGATGTGAATGATTTTTATTGAGTGGTAGTAAAATGGAGTTTCTTTTAAAGAAAGTGGAAATTTATCAACAAACAACTTTGTAAGAAGTATTTTTATGCATCCTACTGTCACTATAACATCAATTGTTCCTGTTCAGTGTATTATTATAGGCGAATGGGCATGGTGGTACCATAGCTTAGCAGGGGGGTTAGAGAAGGTTATAATTTGGCATGAGAGGCCATGGGGTTCTAGGGGGCACAGCTTTTCATGAGGGATATGAGGAGAACAAGGGGGTGGATAGGGCATGGGTAGGGCAGAGGGAGAATGCGGATGGGTTTGTGTGTGTGAGCAGTGAGGGCTGTTATAATACAGCACTGAGGGAGATGAGGGCATGGCTTTTGACAGCCCTTGTGGATGGTTCTGGAGTTTTTCCCATGGCAGCTGACCCAACGGCAATCTGGTCCCATAACCGCCCCACCCACTCTCCCCCTCCCTTCATCCCACCCCCAGTCCCCAGCCCAGACTGTGATTGGAAGTTTCCCAACTCCCACTCCCCACCTCACAAATCCAGCCCCTCATGTCTGGTTTCGACCCATTGATAGAGATCGATCAGTGCGATTGGTCAATGACTCCATTATCACTGGATCATGTGACTAGCTGATTAGGAGAAGGTGAGCCGGGGGGACTGGGGTCTCACATCCCAGTGTTCCCCAGTTCCCAGGGAATCCACAGCAAATATTGACAAGATCCTGGGAAAACCATGTCTTAACTTGGAAGAGATAGTCTAAGCAACCCAAAGAAAAACAAAGAAAATGACAGCACAGGAACAGGCCCTTCAGCCCTCCAAGCCTGACTGACCATACAGCCCATGTGACCTCAAACCCCCTACCCTTCCGGGGACCACATCCCTCTATTCCCATCCTATTCATGTCATCTTTCAAGATGCCTCTTAAAACTCACTATCATATCTGCTTCCACTACCTCCCCCAGCAGTGAGTTCCAGGCACCCACCACCCTCTGTGTAAAAAAACTTGCATCTCTGTTAAACATTGTCTCCTTTAGGAAATGTTGGCGAATGTCAGCAAACTGCAGCAGGAGCATAAATTGGGAATAAATCAATAAGTGGGGACCACGCACCAATCCAAAAGCAGCCAGTCAATAACTCTGAGCGATCCCAGTGGCTGCAGAAGCTATTGGAAAACCGGGATAATTGAGGAAAATGCCAACAGCCCATAACTCAAAGGACACTAAAAGAGAAGGGCCACAAACGTACAGAATCAGAGAGGGGGGGGAAACATTTCTTAAGCCTACCTGGGGGGCTTATCATCGCTTTCCATTTCCGAGAGGGCTTTCTGGTGTAAAACTCAATGTAGCCTCCATTAACATTGGCGTAGATAGAGAATCCGTTCGACAGCAACTTCCCCCCAGAGGCAGTGGCAGAACGTGAATGTCTCTCCAGCTTCTTCCAGAAGAAGGAGAAGGTGATACCTGAGGGGAGATTGGACAATGTTTAGTGCTGCAGTAATATTTTAGCGGGAGGTGGAAATTGCAATCACTCTGAGCTTGGGATGGAGGCTGGGGGGGGGGATGTAGGGAGGGGAAAGGAATGGGGCTGATCCCAAGCGGCACTGAGGACACTCATTCCAGCCATTGGACGCTTCCAATTGTTGCTGGTTCAAATCCCACTGTAAAACATCCCGAATCTAATCTGGTTACTTACGAAGCAAAAATTGTCATTAAAAAAACCCAACCAGCGGCTCCTGACTCTCTAACCCCGGACAATATTAATCACTCAACAAACCTCAATGAAAAAGAGATTGCCCAACATTACCCGTGTGGGATCTTGCTGTGCACACGTTGGTTGCTGCCTATTCTACTTTGCAGCGGTGCCTTGTTTCAAAAAAGTGTTTGGGGCCATTCTGAGGTTTTGGAAGTTCTTGTAGGAATGCAATTGAGACCAACCTGCCTCGCTGCATTGTGTTGGATCACTGATGCAGGAGTTTTTGTAACTTCCAAAGTGTAGGTAAGTTCCATCAGAACCCCCGTTAACATAGATCCCCTTGCTGACAACTCCCTCCACAATATCTGAAAAAGAGAGACAGTTTACAGGTTGATTATTGAATTGATGATAAAGAACCTCCCTGGATGTCCCAGGAATTAAAGATTAATCTCTCGGACACTCCCAGGTAATCGAGAAAAAAATACACCTTTGCTGGTTAAAGGAAGAGTTTGAGATGGACAAAGGGCTATTCGACATTCACAATTCATCCAATAGCATAACTAGAAGTCTATCTGCTTTCTGATTGGCTGCAGGAAGTGGATATTGCAAGGATGGACCAATAGTGGGAGTCTGGTGGTGGGATAGTTGGATTTCATGGGATGATCCCTTCAGGAATATGTCAATGTTTGGCAACGCTAACTCTTGGGGTGGAATCCTATGGCCATCCATGCCAATGGGATTTTCCAGTCCCGCTGCAGTGAATGGAGGATTGGCTGAGGGACAAATTTTCCATCCTCGCTGGCAGTGGCAGCGGAGAGTGAATGGGCGGTAAGATCACGCCTCTACTTGCAGCAGGATTGTGCAGTTCTGCAGTTAAACCATGCAGACGGTGCAACAGAATTTGCAGCTGGGATATAGTTCTACAGCTGACCCTGATATTCCATTCCAATCACTCTATGTACCTAGCGGTGCGTTATGGCAGACTGCTGTCTGCTTCCAAAGCCAGTAATTCCTGGAAAAGGCCACTCCATCGTCAGGGGCTTATAGCTTGAGAGAGGCCACTCCACATCAAGTGTGGCTGACCAGAAATCTCTTGCTTTCACTGCTAGCCATTGGTTTGTTTATTTATTTAATTATTATTGTTACAAGTAGGCTTACATTAACACTGCAATGAAGTTACTGTGAGAATCTCCTAGTCGCCACACTCCGGTGCCTGTTCGGGTACACTGAGGGAGAATTTAGCATGGCCAATCCACCCTAACCAGCGTGCCTTTCAGACTGTGGGAGGAAACCGAAGCACCCGGAGGAAACCCACGCAGACACGGGGAGAATGTGCGAACTCCACACAGACGGTGACCCAAGCCGGGAATCGAACCCGGATCTCTGGCGCTGTGAGGCAGCGGTGTTAACCACTGTGCCGCCCCATTGGATGTTTGGAAGGATTCTTCAGCTTGATACCCAACCTGTTATGGGCGCACCTTCCTTGGCTGTCAAATCCTCGGGTGGGACTCGAACCCGGAGCTCCTGGCTCGGAGGTGGGGAGGTTACCCACTACGCCACAGGACCTCCTGATGCCTATCTCTGAGTGAGGGTTCCAGCAAAAGTCAGCAGAAAATTGAAAGACAGAGAAATACAATGTTCAAATGGAAATGAGAGTTTCATTCCTGGATAACTTCTTTCGAATGAGTAAATAGCCTCTCAGAATTACTTAGCAGCTTCAAGTCACAAAACTAAAGATTAACTTTGCCTTGGCAACATATCACCCAAAGCAAAGCCATATGTTCTCACCTACAATGGTCGAGAGGTTAGGGAAGGCAGAGTCAGTGGTGTAGACAGAGGTAGAGTTATAGGAGGGAAACACAGTGAAATTGTGGATTCTGAGCACTGAAGAGACAAAAGCAAAGACTCTGTGAGGTGGCGAACATTGAGACAGTACCATCAAATCACACTGCTCGCAACATCCACAACTGCAAGAGAAATGAAATGACAAACACATTAAAACATGAAAAGCATCATGACATTTGGTCGCTGGGTGACAATCTTTGGAAAAGGGGGTAAAATATCCATTGAGAAGGAACGAGAACATTGGGAGCAAGAAAGTGGAAAACATTACATAAAATGTCTAAGAGTGTAACAGACCATTCAGCCCAAATGCTCCATGCTGGTATTTATACAAGCCTTCTCCCACCCCCTCTTTATTGCATCCTATCATCATATTATTCTATCTGTTTCTTCCTCGTGCGCTTATCCAGCTTCCCCTTGAATGTCCAAAGCTGTGTAGGTTAGGTGGATTGGCTGTGGCAAATGTGTGAGGTTATAGAAACTGGGATAGAGAGAACCGGGTGAGATGCTCTATCAGAGATTGGTGCAGACTCGATGGGCCAAATGGCCTCCTTCTGCACTGTACGGATTCCATGGTTCTGTAAAATGAATCTATATTATTAACCTCAACCACTCCCTGTGGTCGTGAGTTCCACATTCTCCCCACTCTCTGGATAAAGGAGTTTCCCCTGAGTTCTCTCTTGGATTTATTAGTGCCTATCTGACGTTAATGGCCCCTAGTCCTGTCTTGCCCATAAATTAAAATACATTTTCTATATCAAACCTTTCCATGATGACTTCAGCCAAGCCAATAAGATTGGCTTACTGGAGGACGAACTACCCGATGAGTCCTAATTGATGGTTAAATCGGGGAGTCTCATGCTCCATATTTAAAGCAGGTGAGTCAGACTCCCAGCCTGCACTCAGCAGGGGAGCAACTGGAGAGCTGGCTGTGTACAGATGTGTGGTGTAAATAAAGTAACTTGGTGACGGGGCTTTCGCCTCCGTGGAGTTATTACACTTTCATAATCCGAAAGGCCTCTGTCACATCACCTCTCAGTCTTCTCCTTTCTAGAGGAAAGTGACCCGCCCTCTTCAGTCTCTCTTGGTAGATTAAACCTTACAGCACCTTTTGTCCTCCCTGCAAAAATATTGTTTTCTTGCCCCTTCTCCAGTGCCTCTATCTCCTTTGTATGAAATGGAAACCAGAACTTTTCCCAGACTCCAAGTGTGGTCTCGGCAAAGTTCAAACCAGTTTAATACAACTCCTCTGCATTTCAATTCTAGGAATAAACACTTTCTGAAATGAGATGTTGAGAAGGTTCAGTCTCCCACTGGGTTGCATTGATACTGTTGAACTCTATGGAAATTGTATGGAGCATTGTAAAATGTAATGTGAGATCAGGACAACATCAGTAACTAGCATGCACATTAATGACTTCATTGCTATTGACCATGACCTGCTTGGCTTCCAGTCAAGTCACACAGTTCATTGAGTCCAGCCACTGAATCCAAGGGCCAATAATGCGATGGTGATTCCAGCACCTGGAAACCTATAAAACAGCCAGTTAGTTCACTGTGTCCATTACAGTACAATCCAGTCAGAGACCCCAACACATGTTGGTGCAATTAACAATTTGCAGACTAAACAGCAAATAACAAATGGCCCTGAGTTTGTTAGTACTCACACACACACACACACACACACACACACACACACACACACACACACACACACACACACACACACACACACACTGCCAACCCCCCCTCAGAAAGCAGCAGAAATTAACAGAAAGGTTGAAAAGCCCACGGACCGCCCGCTCAGGTGGTGGCCCCCGTATTAACAATGGGAACAAAGAGCAGTACAGCACAGGATCAGGCCCTTCGGCCCACCCTAGCCTCCGAGTGACTGTCTTATAGTGATGGCCCCTACGCCTGTCCTGCCTATAAATTAAAACATATTTTCTAGATCAAACTTGTCACTTTGTGTTTTCTTGTTCCTTCTCAAGACCATGATGCCTGCAGAAACTAAAACTGTACGCACTTACGGAGTCCGTACCCTTCCATTACAATTGTTGTTGGATCTTGCCTCTCTGCCTTGGTGAGTGAGGTACTGCAGCCTGATTAACAATCTGTCTGGTCGAGACGTGAACATTCCTTCCACGGGCATCTTTGCCCAAACCTCTCGGCCTTTTGGTTAAGACCAAGCATCAAATCAAGTCCAAGACGGGATGCAATGCCTTATCTTGTCAGCTTGGATGGTGTTTGCCTCTCCTGTGAGGATTGTGAATTGATCCAGCTTTTTTGGAGCACATGGGGAATGGATTTGGGTTTGCCTGCTCCACTCTGAACATCGGTTTTGTAACTTTAAGGATGGAGTTAAAAAAAAGGAAATAATCTTGACTCAAACTGAAATTGTGGTCTTGCCCTGTGCAGAGGGAAGGTTCTGTGAGATCCCACATCACATATGTTGATGAATATCCCACTGGATGCCAAACCAGAATACCAAGCTGGAGCTCCAGCCTTCACTCTCTAGGGATATCCAGAATAGAATTCAATTCCTGGACTTTCTGAATCAGAGGCTAAGCGCTCACACCAAAACCAAGACAACTTGGGATATTTGGGAATCTTGTTGCCTGAATGGGCAGAGGGAATGAATTCAATAACAATTCTGAAAAAGGGAATTGTATAAATCATAGAATCATAGAATCCCTACAGTGCAGAAAGAGGCCACTCAGCCCATCAAATCTGCACTGACAACAATCCCACCCAGATCCTATTGTCGTAACCCCATATATTTATCCCACTAACCCCTCTAACCTACACATCCTGGGAATCTAAAGGGCAATTTAACATGGCCAATCCATCTAACATGCACATCTTTGGACTGTGGGAGGAAACCAGAGCACCCAGAGGAAACCCATGCAGACACGGGGAGAATGTGCAAACTCTACATAGACAGTAACCCAACCGGGAATTGAACCTGGGTCCTTGGGCACTGTGAGGCAGCTTTGCCCGTAGCTGGGATTCACCAGTCCCGCTGCAGTGAATGGTGATTTGGCAGAGTATCAAATTCTCCGCTCTCGCTGGCACCCATGCGAGACTGGAGAATTCGGTCACTGGCCGAAAGAGCAATGGTGTGGGACTAATTGGATAACTGTTTCAAAGAGACAGCCCAGGTGGGATGGGCTGAACGGCCTGCTGATTTGGAAGACTTGACGTCGGATGAAATTCAGTTCATCCTGTTGATGAATTAGTTGATCCGTGGTTAGCGATGAGATTTCTCAGTTGAGATTCCACATCGCTTGACTGCAATGGTTTAAAACAGGAAAAACGACTTGGAAATTTTCCCAACTTTTTCGCCCCTCACTCCACCAAAAAAGGAAAATCAACATTTGATACTTTAAGCAGAAAACAATCTTTGACAAAATAATTCTTTCATGGATTTTGTTGGGTGCAGTCAGCACTTTCACATCTGGAACGATTTAGACCATTCTGTGATTTTTTTTAAGGGCAGGATTAGACTGATCAAAGCTTTGTTCCTACACTGTGTGAGTAAGACCATACATTCATTTGATCTCATCCATAATCTTAATGGTAATTTGAGAGTAACAACTCTTTGTATTACTTTGTCCTGTAAAAATAACCCTACACACTGGATCACTGCCATCTTTCAATTATATTTCTGATCACTCGTTTCTGTAATTTTTTGTGAAACTATTTTACACTTCAAAAACAAGGTAAAAAATCACCCTAGTAATTAGATTGCGCAGTGGCTGTTTTTAAATTGGGGGGAGCCGGAGGGTCTCATTTGGAGGGCACACTTTCTGAGCCAGGGGAGGGAGAGAGGGGGAGGGGGGTTGCAGGAGAGGTACGCCACATGGGTTAGGGTGTTCATGGATAATGCCCACTTGGATTAGGTGGCAATTTCAATGGGGGGTGCCGGGGAGAGGAAGGGAATAGCTCACCACTTTCCAACATGAGCTTATGATTCACAGTGTCACGCCCGCCAGGACAGTGGTCAGTTTTCATTGGCTAAATCAATGGGGTGTTTGAAGGGACTGGCACCAAAATGCTGAATAAGGCTGAAGGTGGAGGCGGGAGTGCTGTCCCATTCCCCCCAATCCCCTCCCCCACCCCGAGGTGACAGTGGACCCAATGTCTGTTTCCCACATGTCTCACTTGATCCTCTTTGTGACTGGCAGTCTGCCCGCCCCCCCCCACCCGCTTTGGGCATGACTGGTGTCACCAGAAGACCACTTGCATGCCAATGACACAAGATGACCAATTCTGCACATTTCAGCACATTCACTGGGTTTTTTGATCTGATTTGATTTATTATTGTCAAATGTATTAACATACAGTGAAAGCTATTGTTTCTCGCACACTATACAGGCAAAACACACCATTCAGAGAAAAGGAAAGGAGAGGGTGCAGGATGTAGTGTTACAGTCATAGCGAGGGTGTAGAGAAAGATTGACTTAATGCGAGGTAGGTCCATTCAAAAGTCTGACAGCAGCAGGGAAGAAGCTGTTCTTGTGTCGGTTGGTAAGTGACCTCAGACTTCTGCACCTTTTTTCCTGACGGAAGAAGGTGGAAGAGAGAACGTCCGGGGTGCGTGGGGTCCTTGATTATGCCGGCTGCTTTGCCGAGGCAGCAGGAAGTGTAGACAGAAGTTGGGGCCCAAACTGGGACTCAAACCAGGGCATCAATTCCCCAACCTCCCCATCTCCCGCTGATGGGAGGTGGTGTGTTGTTTGTGAGCGGCGGGATTCTGTGGTCCCCCAGCTGTCAATGGGATTCCCCACTGATGTCCCCACACTCCGGGGGAGGGGTGTGCCCTGCCGGCAGGAGTAGAGAAACCCGCCAGCAAGAGCGGCCAGAGAATTCCCCTCTACCAGTGGAATTTTACAGTCCTGTTGACCTCAGTGGAGTTTTCAACAGCTCACAGCGAATGGAACCATGAAATTCTGAGCAATGTTTCTCAGCCTGGCACTGAGCACAAGAGGAAGAAAGTCCCACCCCCCAACCCAGAACACCCCCAACATAGCAGACTGCAGCTGTGTGGAATCATAGAACCCCTACAGTGCACGGGGAGGCTATTCAGCCCATCGAGTCCACACTGACTACAATCCCACCCAGGCCCCATTCCTGTAACCCCGTGCATTTACCCTAGCTAATCCCCCTGACACAAAGAGGCGATTTAGCATGGCCAATCCACTTAACCCGCACATCTTTGGACACTGGGAAGAAACCGGAGCGCCCAGAGGAAACCCACTCAGACACAGGGAGAATGTGTAAACTCCACACCGACAGCGACCCAAGCCAGGAATCGAACCCATCTCCCTGACGCTGTGAGGCAGCAGTGCCAACCACTGTGTCACCGTGCCGCCCAGCAGAACGCTGAGAAGGAGAAGATTCTGACTGGCTGTGCCGTCCTCCAATCTCCGTGTCCCCATGCATCCCACAACACAGGTCTGCACCTCAATTCACTCTTCCAACAACAACTTGCAACTTTACAGAATCTTGAACACAACGAAACACCCCCCGTGAGCCCACAGTCACTGAGTGATGTAAGGAGATAAGAGGACAACTGACCAAAAACTCGGTTAAGTAGGTTAGCTTTAACCAGTCTTCATGAGGAAAATGAAGCAAGAAGGTTTCAGGAGGGAATTGCAGAGCTTAGCGCTTCAATATTAGAGGGCACAGAAATGGAAACCAGGTTCCTCGAGCAGTCAGAGTAAAAGGAGTTCAGAGATCATGGAGACTTGTAGGTTTGGAGGTGATTACATAGATTGGGATAGGCTAATTGAAGATGAAGCCTGCAAGCTGTTAGCATCCACAGAACCTCAACACAAAGCAACATCTATTGGCCAGAAATTGCCCATTAGTGTCCAGGGATGCATAGGTTAGAGGGATTAGTGTAGGGGGTTAATGTAGGGATATGGGGGTAGGGTCTGGGTGGATTGTATTCGGTGCAGACTCGATGGGCCAAAGGGCCTCTTTCTGCACTGTAGGGTTCTATGATTCTATGATTCTATGATCTGGAACAATCCAAAGACACACAGGTTAGGTGGATTCATAGAATCATAGAATCTCTACAGTGTGGAAGGAGGCCATTCAGTCCATCGACCTGCATCAACCACAATCTCATCCAGGTCCTATTCCCTCACATTTACCCTGCAAATCCCCTGTCACTAGAGTCAATTTAGTATGGCCAATCTACGTAGCCCACACATCTCTGGACTGGGTTGGCCTTGGTCAATGCCTGGGGATGGGGCAGAGGGGAAGGTCTGGGAGGGGTTCTCTTTCAGTGAGTTGGTGCAAACTTGATGGGCTGAATGGCCTCTTTCTGCACTGTAAGGATTCTATGATTTAACGCCTCACTGGAAACACGTCCCAGCGCCGACAATGACTGTCTCAATCCTACGGAGCAATTTAATGCAACTTTAGAGATCAAATGACTGATCAAATCTGGACTGACATTTCCACTTAATTCCATTTATACATTAATCACTCTCTGCGTGCAGCTAATCTCCATCTTCTTTATTCACTGGATGATGACACTGTTGGTAAGGCTGGTATTTATGGCCTGGTTTTAACTGTCCTCGGGCAGCTGGTTGTGTGTAACTGAGAGGCCCATGAGGTCACGTCAGGATCAGCCATGCATGTAGGCCAGGCCTGGTAAGGACGGGCAGACTTCCTTCCCTGAAGGACAGTAATGAACCAGATGGGTTTTTCCAACAATTCCACGGTCACATGGACACTGTTACTGAGATTAGCATTTTGATTTTAGATCTATTTAATTAATTACATTCAAACTGTCCAGTTGCTGTGATAGGACTTGAACCCAAGTCTCCAGAGCGCTCGCCTCTGTTACACGACCACCAGGTTATCAAACCTGCTCAATACACCTTCCATCAGGAGAACTTTGCGGGTTTATTATTTTTTTCTTTCTTATTCTTTCGAGAGCTGTTTTGGAAGGAGCCCATCCCCGCCCCCATCCCACCACCCCCCAACCCCCTTCCCATTCACTGATTATCCTGATTGCCTTCTTTACCCATTCACACCCTCTTCTTGGGATTCAGTGCCTGGTTTTCATTTCCGTAATAAGAAGTCTCACGATGCCAGGTTAAAGTCCGACAGGTTTCGGAGCGGTGCTCTGAAAGCTAGTGGCTTTTGCTACCAAAATAAACCTGTTGGGCTTTAACCTGGTGATGTGAGACTTCTAACCGTGTTTACCCCAGTCCAACGCCGGCATCTCCACATCATTGCGTTTCCGCCCCAGTGCTGGGGTTTGACAGGCGATAGAAATCCCACAGCACAAATCCCAGCTCTGAAGAGGCTGCCATCGGGAATTGACTCCTGGCTTTGGAATTCTCGACTCGGCAGAGCTGGGGGGAGCTCAGTTGCTGACATTGACAGAGTTGCTGGAACTGAGGGGATTCAGGGATCGCAGCAGAACACAGGAGGGTGGGCCTGAACTGGGAGAGCAAACCGCATGTTTGCTGCTTCCCCTCAATATTTGCATTTAGGTTCTGGACAAGTCCACGTGGTCATGTTCTTCAATTCGGAAGTTATTGCTCAAGTGTAAAATTAAATTCTTCGGCTTATATTCAGTCAAGGAATTTTCAATTTGATGAAACGCCTTAAGCAAAGGCACAGATGGGAGGGTGCCCTGGCTACAAATTGGTTGTTGCTGATGTGTCGAGGAACTGGCCGGGGTCTCTGCAATAGACTGGGATTTTCATCTGGAAGCGTTAAGCTTGAGCAGGTTATTACCAATTTACAGCAAACCACAGCTCCGGGAGATGATTTCTGCATGGCCCCATCTCCAGGAATCTCATTCAGACGTAAAGTCATTAACAAACAGTACATCGACAAATAGACGGGATGAATTCCCAGTAAATTGTTCAATAGCATAAAAAAACCAATCTACATTTATATAGCACCTTTAAATTTAGAGTTCATTTATTGATGTCATAAGGGACAGCACAGTGGCACAGTGGTTAGCACTGCTGCTTCACAGCGTCAGGGACACAGGTTCGATTCCCGGCTTGGGTCGCTGTCTAAGTGGAGACTGCACATTCTCCCCATGTCTGCATGGGTTTCCTCCAGGTACTCCACTGCAATGAAGTTTCTCTGAAAATCTCCACATTCTGGCGCCTGTTTGGTTACACCGAGGGAGAATTTACCACACCAATGCACCTAACCAACACGTGTTTCGGACTGTGGGAGGAAACTGCATGGAGAAATCCACGCAGACACGGGGAGAATGTGCAAGCTCCACACAGACAGTGACCCGAGGCCAGGATTGAACCCGGGTCCCTGGCACTGTGAGGCAGTGGTGCTAACCATTGTGCCACCGTGCCACCCCATCCCAAAGTGGTTCCCAAGACCAATTATCAAACAAAGGTTTTCACTGAGCCACACAAGGAAATATTCAGACACATGAGCAAATGTTAGGTCAGATAGATGTGCTTCACGCAGCTCCCCAAAGCAGGGGAGAGAGACAAAGTGGATTAAGGAGAGAATTTCAGAAGTTTGGGACAAAGCCTATGTGATATGACTCAGGAGAGTGGCAGGGTTGGTAGTGCCCACTGCCCTCAGCAATGGGTCACGGATTTGATCTCCAGGACAAAGATCATCATCTGAATTGCCTGCTGTTGGTTTCTACTTGGACAGGATGCACCTCTCAGTTTACTGGCTGCCCGTCCAAGAGAACAGCTTGAAGCCACTGGCCTGTGCAGGACACCTCATCTCGAAATAGAAAACCGCCTCATTCCCAGATGTGACTTACTTTACTGAGTCTTGAAGGCAAAGATAAAGAAATCATTACAAAAGGATCACGCAAATTATTTCAAACATATAGGGTCAATCCGAAAGGATCAATTATTTTTATTCACAAACAGTAGGGTTTTATGTCAACATTAGACAAAGCTTAGGCTCAGCTGCATTGAGAGAGCTCCGGGCACCGCACCTTGGAAAGGATCCCCTCCAGTGCAGAAGGAGTCCATTCAGCCCATCGAGTCTGCACCGATTCCCTGACAGAGTATCTTACCCAGGCCCTCACCCCCACCCTATCTCCATACCTCGTGCACCTCCCACGGCTAACCCACTTAGCCTACACATCTTCAGACACAAAGGGGCAATTTGCCACAGCCAATCCACGTAACCCGCACAACTTTGGAATCATAGAATCCCTACAGTGCAGAATGAGGCCATTCAGGCCATTGGATCTGCACCAACAACAATCCCTGTTAACCTAAATATTTGCCCTGCTAATCTCTCGAACCTACACATGCCGGGACACTCAGGGTCAATTTATCACGGTCAATGCACCTAACCTGCAGATCTTTGGACTGTGAGTGGAAACCGGAGCACCCAGAGGAAACCCACGCAAACATGGGGAGAATGTGCAAACTCCACACAGACAGTGACCCAAGACCAGAATTAAACCTGGGTCCCTGGCGCTGTGAGGCAGCAGTGTTAACCACTGTGCCACCGTGTCCCCATTGGAAGGGGTGCAGCACACATTCACCAAAAACATGCCTGAGGTAAAGGGTTAAATTAGACTGACAGGATAAATCATCTCAGCTGTGATTCCCTTGAGGAGAGAATCTTGAGTAATTATCTCATTGTTAAAAGTGTTCAAAGGATTCAAACAAAGAGAGAGAAACTAGTTCCTCACTTGGAGGGGGTGTGGGTGAGTCCACAACAAGAGGCAAAATCTGAAAATGGGGAGGAGGCAGCACGGTGACACAGTGGGTTAGCACTGCCCCCTCACAGAGCCAGGGTCCCGGGTTCGATTCTCGGGGGCACGGTGACACAGTGGGTTAGCACTGCCCCCTCACAGTGCCAGGGACCCGGGTTCGATTCCCGGGGGCACGGTGACACAGTGGGTTAACACTGCCCCCTCACAGCGCCAGGGTCCCGGGTTCGATTCCCGGGGGCACGGTGACACAGTGGGTTAACACTGCCACCTCACAGGGCCAGGGTCCCGGGTTCGATTCCCGGGGGCACGGTGACACAGTGGGTTAACACTGCCCCCTCACAGTGCCAGGGACCCGGGTTCGATTCCCGGGGGCACGGTGACACAGTGGGTTAACACTGCCCCCTCACAGAGCCAGGGACCCGGGTTCGATTCCCGGGGGCACGGTGACACAGTGGGTTAACACTGCCCCCTCACAGAGCCAGGGACCCGGGTTCGATTCCCGGGGGCACGGTGACACAGTGGGTTAACACTGCCCCCTCACAGAGCCAGGGACCCGGGTTCGATTCCCGGGGGCACGGTGACACAGTGGGTTAGCGCTGCTGTCTCACAGCGCCAGGGACCCGGGTTCGATTCTCGGGGGCACGGTGACACAGTGGGTTAACACTGCCCCCTCACAGCACCAGGGACCCGGGTTCGATTCCCGGGGGCACGGTGACACAGTGGGTTAACACTGCCCCCTCACAGCACCAGGGACCCGGGTTCGATTCCCGGGGGCACGGTGACACAGTGGGTTAACACTGCCCCCTCACAGAGCCAGGGACCCGGGTTCGATTCCCGGGGGCACGGTGACACAGTGGGTTAACACTGCCCCCTCACAGAGCCAGGGACCCGGGTTCGATTCCCGGGGGCACGGTGACACAGTGGGTTAACACTGCCCCCTCACAGAGCCAGGGACCCGGGTTCGATTCCCGGGGGCACGGTGACACAGTGGGTTAACACTGCCCCCTCACAGAGCCAGGGACCCGGGTTCGATTCCCGGGGGCACGGTGACACAGTGGGTTAACACTGCCCCCTCACAGAGCCAGGGACCCGGGTTCGATTCCCGGGGGCACGGTGACACAGTGGGTTAACACTGCCCCCTCACAGAGCCAGGGACCCGGGTTCGATTCCCGGGGGCACGGTGACACAGTGGGTTAACACTGCCCCCTCACAGAGCCAGGGACCCGGGTTCGATTCCCGGGGGGGGCACGGTGACACAGTGGGTTAACACTGCCCCCTCACAGCGCCAGGGACCCGGGTTCGATTCCCGGGGGCACAGTGACACAGTGGGTTAACACTGCCCCCTCACAGCGCCAGGGTCCCGGGTTCGATTCCCGGGGGCACGGTGACACAGTGGGTTAGCACTGCCCCCTCACAGAGCCAGGGACCCGGGTTCGATTCCCGGGAACACGGTGACACAGTGGGTTAACACTGCCCCCTCACAGCGCCAGGGACCCGGGTTCGATTCCCGGGGGACACGGTGACACAGTGGGTTAACACTGCTGTCTCACAGCGCCAGGGACCCGGGTTCGATTCCCGGGGGGGCACGGTGACACATTGGGTTAGCACTGCCCCCTCACAGCGCCAGGGACCCGGGTTCGATTCCCGGGGGGCACGGTGACACAGTGGGTTAGCACTGCCCCCTCACAGCGCCAGGGACCCAGGTTCGATTCCCGGGGGGGCACGGTGACACATTGGGTTAACACTGCCCCCTCACAGCGCCAGGGACCCGGGTTCGATTCCCGGGGGGGCACGGTGACACATTGGGTTAGCACTGCCCCCTCACAGCGCCAGGGACCCGGGTTCGATTCCCGGGGGGCACGGTGACACAGTGGGTTAACACTGCCCCCTCACAGCGCCAGGGACCCGGGTTCGATTCTCGGGGGCACGGTGACACAGTGGGTTAACACTGCCCCCTCACAGCACCAGGGACCCGGGTTCGATTCCCGGGGGCACGGTGACACAGTGGGTTAACACTGCCCCCTCACAGCACCAGGGACCCGGGTTCGATTCCCGGGGGCACGGTGACACAGTGGGTTAACACTGCCCCCTCACAGCACCAGGGACCCGGGTTCGATTCCCGGGGGCACGGTGACACAGTGGGTTAACACTGCCCCCTCACAGCACCAGGGACCCGGGTTCGATTCCCCGGGGGGCACGGTGACACAGTGGGTTAGCACTGCTGTCTCACAGCGCCAGGGACCCGGGTTCGATTCCCGGGGGCACGGTGACACAGTGGGTTAACACTGCCCCCTCACAGAGCCAGGGACCCGGGTTCGATTCCCGGGGGCACGGTGACACAGTGGGTTAACACTGCTGTCTCACAGTGCCAGGGACCCGGGTTCGATTCCCGGGGGCACGGTGACACAGTGGGTTAACACTGCTGTCTCACAGCGCCAGGGACCCGGGTTCGATTCCCGGGGGCACGGTGACACAGTGGGTTAGCACTGCTGTCTCACAGCGCCAGGGACCCGGGTTCGATTCCAGGGGGCACGGTGACACAGTGGGTTAGCACTGCTGTCTCACAGCGCCAGGGACCCGGGTTCGATTCCCGGGGGCACGGTGACACAGTGGGTTAACACTGCTGTCTCACAGCGCCAGGGACCCGGGTTCGATTCCCGGGGGCACGGTGACACACTGGGTTAACACTGCTGCCTCACAGAGCCAGGGACCCGGGTTCGATTCCCGGGGGCACGGTGACACAGTGGGTTAACACTGCCCCCTCACAGAGCCAGGGACCCGGGTTCGATTCCCGGGGGTACGGTGACACAGTGGGTTAACACTGCCCCCTCACAGAGCCAGGGACCCGGGTTCGATTCCCGGGGGCACGGTGACACAGTGGGTTAACACTGCCCCCTCACAGAGCCAGGGACCCGGGTTCGATTCCCGGGGGCACGGTGACACAGTGGGTTAACACTGCCCCCTCACAGAGCCAGGGACCCGGGTTCGATTCCCGGGGACACGGTGACACAGTGGGTTAACACTGCTGTCTCACAGCACCAGGGACCCGGGTTCGATTCCTGGGGGCACGGTGACACAGTGGGTTAGCACTGCCCCCTCACAGAGCCAGGGACCCGGGTTCGATTCTCGGGGGCACGGTGACACATTGGGTTAGCACTGCCCCCTCACAGCGCCAGGGACCCGGGTTCGATTCTCGGGGGCACGGTGACACATTGGGTTAGCACTGCCCCCTCACAGCGCCAGGGACCCGGGTTCGATTCTCGGGGGCACGGTGACACAGTGGGTTAACACTGCTGTCTCACAGCGCCAGGGACCCGGGTTCGATTCTCGGGGGCACGGTGACACATTGGGTTAGCACTGCCCCCTCACAGCGCCAGGGACCCGGGTTCGATTCCCGGGGGCACGGTGACACAGTGGGTTAACACTGCCCCCTCACAGCACCAGGGACCCGGGTTCGATTCCCGGGGGCACGGTGACACAGTGGGTTAACACTGCCCCCTCACAGCACCAGGGACCCGGGTTCGATTCCCGGGGGCACGGTGACACAGTGGGTTAACACTGCCCCCTCACAGCACCAGGGACCCGGGTTCGATTCCCCGGGGGGCACGGTGACACAGTGGGTTAGCACTGCTGTCTCACAGCGCCAGGGACCCGGGTTCGATTCCCGGGGGCACGGTGACACAGTGGGTTAACACTGCCCCCTCACAGAGCCAGGGACCCGGGTTCGATTCCCGGGGGCACGGTGACACAGTGGGTTAACACTGCTGTCTCACAGTGCCAAGGACCCGGGTTCGATTCCCGGGGGCACGGTGACACAGTGGGTTAACACTGCTGTCTCACAGCGCCAGGGACCCGGGTTCGATTCCCGGGGGCACGGTGACACAGTGGGTTAGCACTGCTGTCTCACAGAGCCAGGGACCCGGGTTCGATTCCCGGGGGCACGGTGACACAGTGGGTTAACACTGCTGTCTCACAGCGCCAGGGACCCGGGTTCGATTCCCGGGGGCACGGTGACACAGTGGGTTAACACTGCTGTCTCACAGCGCCAGGGACCCGGGTTCGATTCCCGGGGGCACGGTGACACAGTGGGTTAACACTGCTGCCTCACAGAGCCAGGAACCCGGGTTCGATTCCCGGGGGCACGGTGACACAGTGGGTTAACACTGCTGTCTCACAGAGCCAGGAACCCGGGTTCGATTCCCGGGGGCACGGTGACACAGTTGGTTAACACTGCTGTCTCACAGAGCCAGGGACCCGGGTTCGATTCCCGGGGGCACGGTGACACAGTGGGTTAACACTGCTGCCTCACAGTGCCAGGGACCCGGGTTCGATTCCCGGGGGGCACGGTGACACAGTGGGTTAGCACTGCCCCCTCACAGAGCCAGGGACCCGGGTTCGATTCCCGGGGGCACGGTGACACAGTGGGTTAACACTGCCCCCTCACAGAGCCAGGGACCCGGGTTCGATTCCCGGGGGCACGGTGACACAGTGGGTTAACACTGCCCCCTCACAGAGCCAGGGACCCGGGTTCGATTCCCGGGGGCACGGTGACACAGTGGGTTAACACTGCCCCCTCACAGAGCCAGGGACCCGGGTTCGATTCCCGGGGACACGGTGACACAGTGGGTTAACACTGCTGTCTCACAGCGCCAGGGACCCGGGTTCGATTCCCGGGGGCACGGTGACACAGTGGGTTAGCACTGCCCCCTCACAGAGCCAGGGACCCGGGTTCGATTCTCGGGGGCACGGTGACACATTGGGTTAGCACTGCCCCCTCACAGCGCCAGGGACCCGGGTTCGATTCTCGGGGGCACGGTGACACAGTGGGTTAACACTGCTGTCTCACAGCGCCAGGGACCCGGGTTCGATTCTCGGGGGCACGGTGACACATTGGGTTAGCACTGCCCCCTCACAGCGCCAGGGACCCGGGTTCGATTCCCGGGGGCACGGTGACACAGTGGGTTAACACTGCCCCCTCACAGCACCAGGGACCCGGGTTCGATTCCCGGGGGCACGGTGACACAGTGGGTTAACACTGCCCCCTCACAGCGCCAGGGACCCGGGTTCGATTCCCGGGGGCACGGTGACACAGTGGGTTAGCACTGCCCCCTCACAGAGCCAGGGACCCGGGTTCGATTCTCGGGGGCACGGTGACACATTGGGTTAGCACTGCCCCCTCACAGCGCCAGGGACCCAGGTTCGATTCCCGGGGACACGGTGACACAGTGGGTTAACACTGCTGTCTCACAGCGCCAGGGACCCGGGTTCGATTCTCGGGGGCACGGTGACACCATGGGTTAGCACTGCCCCCTCACAGCGCCAGGGACCCGGGTTCGATTCCCGGGGGCACGGTGACACAGTGGGTTAACACTGCCCCCTCACAGCACCAGGGACCCGGGTTCGATTCCCGGGGGCACGGTGACACAGTGGGTTAACACTGCCCCCTCACAGCACCAGGGACCCGGGTTCGATTCCCGGGGGCACGGTGACACAGTGGGTTAACACTGCCCCCTCACAGCACCAGGGACCCGGGTTCGATTCCCCGGGGGGCACGGTGACACAGTGGGTTAGCACTGCTGTCTCACAGCGCCAGGGACCCGGGTTCGATTCCCGGGGGCACGGTGACACAGTGGGTTAACACTGCCCCCTCACAGCGCCAGGGACCCGGGTTCGATTCCCGGGGGCACGGTGACACAGTGGGTTAACACTGCTGTCTCACAGTGCCAAGGACCCGGGTTCGATTCCCGGGGGCACGGTGACACAGTGGGTTAACACTGCTGTCTCACAGCGCCAGGGACCCGGGTTCGATTCCCGGGGGCACGGTGACACAGTGGGTTAGCACTGCTGTCTCACAGAGCCAGGGACCCGGGTTCGATTCCCGGGGGCACGGTGACACAGTGGGTTAACACTGCTGTCTCACAGCGCCAGGGACCCGGGTTCGATTCCCGGGGGCACGGTGACACAGTGGGTTAACACTGCTGCCTCACAGAGCCAGGAACCCGGGTTCGATTCCCGGGGGCACGGTGACACAGTGGGTTAACACTGCTGTCTCACAGAGCCAGGAACCCGGGTTCGATTCCCGGGGGCACGGTGACACAGTGGGTTAACACTGCTGTCTCACAGAGCCAGGGACCCGGGTTCGATTCCCGGGGGCACGGTGACACAGTGGGTTAACACTGCTGCCTCACAGTGCCAGGGACCCGGGTTCGATTCCCGGGGGGCACGGTGACACAGTGGGTTAGCACTGCCCCCTCACAGAGCCAGGGACCCGGGTTCGATTCCCGGGGGCACGGTGACACAGTGGCTTAACACTGCCCCCTCACAGAGCCAGGGACCCGGGTTCGATTCCCGGGGGCACGGTGACACAGTGGGTTAGCACTGCCCCCTCACAGAGCCAGGGACCCGGGTTCGATTCCCGGGGCACGGTGACACAGTGGGTTAGCACTGCTGTCTCACAGCGCCAGGGACCCGGGTTCGATTCCCGGGGGCACGGTGACACAGTGGGTTAGCACTGCCCCCTCACAGCGCCAGGGACCCGGGTTCGATTCCCGGGGGCACGGTGACACAGTGGGTTAGCACTGCCCCCTCACAGCGCCAGGGACCCGGGTTCGATTCCCGGGGCACGGTGACACAGTGGGTTAACACTGCTGTCTCACAGTGCCAGGGACCCGGGTTCGATTCCCGGGGGCACGGTGACACAGTGGGTTAGCACTGCTGTCTCACAGTGCCAGGGACCCGGGTTCGATTCCCGGGGGCACGGTGACACAGTGGGTTAGCACTGCCCCCTCACAGAGCCAGGGACCCGGGTTCGATTCCCCGGGGGGCACGGTGACACAGTGGGTTAACACTGCTGTCTCACAGCGCCAGGGACCCGGGTTCGATTCCCGGGGGCACGGTGACACAGTGGGTTAGCACTGCCCCCTCACAGCGCCAGGGACCCGGGTTCGATTCCCGGGGGCACGGTGACACAGTGGGTTAGCACTGCCCCCTCACAGAGCCAGGGACCCGGGTTCGATTCCCGGGGCACGGTGACACAGTGGGTTAACACTGCCCCCTCACAGAGCCAGGGACCCGGGTTCGATTCCCCGGGGGGCACGGTGACACAGTGGGTTAGCACTGCCCCCTCACAGCGCCAGGGACCCGGGTTCGATTCCCGGGGGCACGGTGACACAGTGGGTTAGCGCTGCCCCCTCACAGAGCCAGGGACCCGGGTTCGATTCCCCGGGGGGCACGGTGACACAGTGGGTTAGCACTGCTGTCTCACAGCGCCAGGGACCCGGGTTCGATTCCCGGGGGCACGGTGACACAGTGGGTTAACACTGCTGTCTCACAGCGCCAGGGACCCGGGTTCGATTCCCGGGGGCACGGTGACACAGTGGGTTAACACTGCTGTCTCACAGCGCCAGGGACCCGGGTTCCATTCCCGGGGGCACGGTGACACAGTGGGTTAGCACTGCCCCCTCACAGAGCCAGGGACCCGGGTTCGATTCCCGGGGGCACGGTGACACAGTGGGTTAGCACTGCCCCCTCACAGCGCCAGGGACCCGGGTTCGATTCCCGGGGCACGGTGACACAGTGGGTTAGCACTGCCCCCTCACAGCGCCAGGGACCCGGGTTCGATTCCCGGGGGCACGGTGACACAGTGGGTTAGCACTGCCCCCTCACAGCGCCAGGGACCCGGGTTCGATTCCCGGGGGCACGGTGACACAGTGGGTTAGCACTGCCCCCTCACAGCGCCAGGGACCCGGGTTCGATTCCCGGGGCACGGTGACACAGTGGGTTAGCACTGCCCCCTCACAGAGCCAGGGACCCGGGTTCGATTCCCGGGGCACGGTGACACAGTGGGTTAGCACTGCTGTCTCACAGCGCCAGGGACCCGGGTTCGATTCCCGGGGGCACGGTGACACAGTGGGTTAGCACTGCCCCCTCACAGCGCCAGGGACCCGGGTTCGATTCCCGGGGACACGGTGACACAGTGGGTTAGTACTGCTGTCTCACAGTGCCAGGGACCCGGGTTCGATTCCCCGGGGGGCACGGTGACACAGTGGGTTAGCACTGCTGCCTCACAGCGCCAGGGACCCGGGTTCGATTCCCGGGGGCACGGTGACACAGTGGGTTAACACTGCTGCCTCACAGTGCCAGGGACCCGGGTTCGATTCCCAGGGGCACGGTGACACAGTGGGTTAACACTGCTGCCTCACAGTGCCAGGGACCCGGGTTCGATTCCCCGGGGGGCACGGTGACACAGTGGGTTAGCACTGCTGTCTCACAGTGCCAGGGACCCGGGTTCGATTCCCGGGGGCACGGTGACACAGTGGGTTAACACCGCTGCCTCACAGTGCCAGGGACCCGGGTTCGATTCCCGGGGGCACGGTGACACAGTGGGTTAACACCGCTGCCTCACAGTGCCAGGGACCCGGGTTCGATTCCCGGGGGACACGGTGACACAGTGGGTTAACACTGCCCCCTCACAGTGCCAGGGACCCGGGTTCGATTCCCGGGGGGCACGGTGACACAGTGGGTTAGCACTGCTGTCTCACAGCGCCAGGGACCCGGGTTCGATTCCTGGCAGCACGGTGACACAGTGGGTTAGCACCGCTGCCTCACAGTGCCAGGGACCCGGGTTCGATTCCTGGGGACACGGTGACACAGTGGGTTAGCACTGCTGTCTCACAGTGCCAGGGACCCGGGTTCGATTCCTGGGGACACAGTGACACAGTGGGTTAACACTGCTGTCTCACAGCGCCAGGGACCCGGGTTCGATTCCCGGGGGGCACGGTGACACAGTGGGTTAGCGCTGCCGCCTCACAGCGCCAGGGACCCGGGTTCGATTCCCGGGGGGCACGGTGACACAGTGGGTTAGCGCTGCCGCCTCACAGCGCCAGGGACCCGGGTTCGATTCCCGGGGGCACGGTGACACAGTGGGTTAGCACTGCCCCCTCACAGCGCCAGGGACCCGGGTTCGATTCCCGGGGGCACAGTGACACAGTGGGTTAGCACTGCCCTCTCACAGCGCCAGGGACCCGGGTTCGATTCCTGGCAGCACGGTGACACAGTGGGTTAGCACTGCTGTCTCACAGCACCAAGGACCCGGGTTCGATTCCCAGGGGCACGGTGACACAGTGGGTTAGCACTGCTGCCTCACAGCACCAGGGACCCGGGTTCGATTCCCGGGGGCACGGTGACACAGTGGGTTAGCACTGCTGCCTCACAGCACCAGGGACCCGGGTTCGATTCCCAGGGGCACGGTGACACAGTGGGTTAACACTGCCCCCTCACAGTGCCAGGGACCCGGGTTCGATTCCCGGGGGCACGGTGACACAGTGGGTTAACACCGCTGCCTCACAGTGCCAGGGACCCGGGTTCGATTCCCGGGGGCACGGTGACACAGTGGGTTAGCACTGCTGTCTCACAGCGCCAGGGACCCGGGTTCGATTCCCGGGGACACGGTGACACAGTGGGTTAACACTGCCCCCTCACAGCGCCAGGGACCCGGGTTCGATTCCCGGGGGCACGGTGACACAGTGGGTTAACACTGCCGCCTCACAGCGCCAGGGACCCGGGTTCGATTCCCGGGGGCACGGTGACACAGTGGGTTAGCACTGCTGTCTCACAGCGCCAGGGACCCGGGTTCGATTCCCGGGGGCACGGTGACACAGTGGGTTAGCACTGCTGTCTCACAGCGCCAGGGACCCGGGTTCGATTCCCGGGGGGGGCACGGTGACACAGTGGGTTAGCACTGCTGTCTCACAGAGCCAGGGACCCGGGTTCGATTCCCGGGGGCACGGTGACACAGTGGGTTAACACTGCCGCCTCACAGCGCCAGGGACCCGGGTTCGATTCCCGGGGGACACGGTGACACAGTGGGTTAGCACTGCTGTCTCACAGCGCCAGGGACCCGGGTTCGATTCCCGGGGGACACGGTGACACAGTGGGTTAGCACTGCCCCCTCACAGCGCCAGGGACCCGGGTTCGATTCCCGGGGGGCACGGTGACACAGTGGGTTAACACTGCTGTCTCACAGCGCCAGGGACCCGGGTTCGATTCCCGGGGGCACGGTGACACAGTGGGTTAGCACTGCTGTCTCACAGCGCCAGGGACCCGGGTTCGATTCCCAGGGGGCACGGTGACACAGTGGGTTAGCACTGCTGCCTCACAGCGCCAGGGATCCAGGTTCGATTCCCAGCTTGGGTCACAGTCTGTGCAGAGTCTGCATGTTCTCCCTGTGTCTGCGTGGGTTTCCTCTGGGTGCTCCGGTTTCGTCCCACAGTCTAAAAGATGTGCTGGTTGGGGTGCATTGGCCATGCTAAATTCTCCCTCAGTGTACCTGAACAGGCACCAGAATGTGGCAACTAGGGATTTTTACAGTAACTTCATTGCAGTGTTAATGTAAGGCAACTTGTGACACAAATAAATAAACTTTAAACGTGATAATGGAAACCTGGAACTCTCTTCACTCAAAGATTCTGGAGGTTAATTGAATTTTCTAGACTGAGATCGACAGACTGTGTTGGCTGCGGGTATCGAGGGACATGGAGCTATGGTGGGTACATGGAGTTGGCACATAGTTGAACCATGATCTATTAGAATGATATAACAAAACAGAGGGTCTGAATGGCCTCGTACAGTCAGTATCCAAAAAGGAGAAATACTTCTATAATGAAGCATTTGGCATGGTGCCAGAGTCTGAATTAATGCTGTATGTTTGAGGGTAACTTCACCCATCTGTTTCTGCCAGGTTTGAAGAAAGTCTGTGCCTCACATTTAGCTGCGTGGCAACGATTCCCCCAAGTTCCTTCCCCTTCAGATTCAGCTCTTAGCCAGATAGGCAGCACAGTGGCACAATGGCACAGCGGTTAACACTGCTGCTTCACAGCGCCAGGGACCTGGGTTCGATTCCCAGCTCGGGTCACTGTCTGTGCGAAGTTTGCACGTTCTCCCCATGTCTGCATGGGTTTCCTCCAGGTGCTCCACTTTCCTCCCGCACTCCAAAGATGTGTGGGTTAGGTGGATTGGCCATGGTAAATTGGCCCTTTACTGTCAGGGGACTAGCTAGGGTAAATGCTGGGGGTTATGGGGATAAGGATTGTGATCCGTGCTGACTTGATGGGCCGAGTGGCCTCCTTCCACACTGTAGGGATTCTGTGCAGGTTTTGAGTGAAGTTTCACATTATGAAGGGGGTTGGGGAGCAGTGGGGTGGGGGTGGGGGGAGGTACTGGATAAAGCACAAAGTAACTTGTATTTATATAGCAACTTTAACACAGGAGAATTTTCCAAGGCATTTCACAGGAAGGTGATCAAAGAAACGTGAACACCAATTCACAGAGCAGCTACCAGGGAAAATGGACAAAAGTCTGGTCAAAGAGTAGGAGAGGCATTTGAGAGGGCATGAGCTCATTATTTGAATAGAAACGTTGTGCAGGGGTACAGGGAAGAGGCAAGAGAATGGCGCAAAGTCACGATGCTCATTCGGAGAGTCGGAGCAGACACAGAATCCTACAGTGCAGAGGAGGCCCTTTGGCCCATCGAGTCTGCCCCAATGCATGAAAGGCCCTGACCTACCCACCTAATCCCACTTGCCAGCACTTGGCCCATAGCCCTGAATGTTACGGTGTAATGGGCTATCATAATGGGCCAAATGGTCCCCTTCTGCACTTGAATAACTCTGTTGTTCTGTGACAAAGGAAGAAAGTGAGGAGGGTGCTGGAGAGGTTTAGGGAGAGAAGTCCAGAACTTAGGTCCTAGACGGGTGAAGGTACGGCCGCCGATGGTGGAGTGATGGATATAGGGGGATGTGGAAGAGGTTGGAATTGGAGGAATGTGGGGACCTCTGAGGATTGTGGGGCTGGAGGTGACAGAGAGAGGGAAGGGGAGAGGCCGTGGAGGAATTTGGGGACTAGGATAAGAATAAGGCAATACTGAACCGGGAACTCCCAAAGCAAACAGAACTACAACACTTAGGGTAGCCAGAGCAAATCAGCCTCCAAAACATTGCTGATGTGTGAGGTGTGTTACACAGTAACACGGATAGGTCATGTGTTCCTGACCCAAAGACCTCATCACATAGACACACGTGTGAAGAATAATTACAATGGCTAATGGTCTCTCCTCACACACCACAAAAATTCTCTTAAACTCAGCAAACCATAAATCCAAAAGACTTTCTCACTGTCGCTCCGTTTTCACCCATATAGTCAGGCTGTGTGATGTGGTGACCAGCACATCCAGCACTTTATCATCAGCAGCTGCTTTGTATTAAGTGCAGAGTGAAGGGTTGATCAAAGAGGTCTGCTTGTGCTGCTATTTATTTGAGGCCATTAACATTATGTGGAACTTTCTTTTATAAATTGAGCTGGAAACCACAGGTGGTTTCTGCAAATTTCCTTCCTCACCTTTCCACAAGTCAGGAGAGTGATGGAATACTCTCCCCTTGCCTGGATGGGTGCAGCTCCAACAACACTCAAGAAGCCCAACACCATCCTGGAGAAAGGAACCTGCATGAGTGGCACCCCTTCCACCCTCCCTCCACCACCAACGCTGCCATGTGTACCATCTACAAGGTGCCCTGCAGCAGGCTCCTTCAACACAGCATCTTCCAAACCCATGACCACTACCACCTCAGTAACACACAGAGCATCAGGGAATCATAGAATCCCTACAGTACAGAGGAGGCCATTCAACCCATCGAGTCTTCAATAGAACATCCTACCCAAGCCCTCCCCTCCACCCTATCCCTGTAACCCCCAAATATTTACCCCACTAATCCCACACATCCTTGGTCACTAAACAGCAATTTAGCATGGTCAATCTACCTAACCTGCACGTCTTTGGAGTGTGGGAGGAGACCAGAAAACCCAGAGGAAACGCAAACACAGGGAGAACATAGGGTCATGGAGTCATAGAGATTTACAGCATGGAAACAAACCCTTCGGCCCAACTTGTCCATGCCGTTCCTTTTTTTGACCCCCTAAGCTAGTCTCAATTGCCCGCGTTTGGCCCATATCCCTCTATACCCATCTTACCCATGCAACCATCTAAACGCTTTTTAAAATTGTACCCACCTCAACTACTGTCTCTGGCAGCTTGTTCCAGACACTCACCACAAATATGTAAACAGTCCAAGGCAGGAATCGAACCTGAGTCCCTGGCAGCATGAGGCAGTAGTGCTAAGCACTGTGCCAACTTGCTGCTCCAAAATCAGTAGCCCGTACAGAAAGTATATACTTTCAAATTACATTTTTAAGACTGTATATATATCAGGCAGCATCTTCAGATTCCACACTAAAGTGGGGGGTCTTACACCATCAGGTGAAGATTTTGAATTTTTGATCACACTTCCTTGATCTTCTGATCGTTCATTCTTGTGTTCCTGAGTCCTCTTCACCTCTGCAGCATCAGAGAGGATTTTGTAACTGAGATTTCTTTCCCTCTGTCTTTCTCAGAATGGGAGCGCTCAGGAACAAAGGCTGAAGACTGGGGGGTGAGTCCAGTAACACGTAAAACAAGTGAGCAAGAATCCGATGCCCATTTCCTCCCAGATCTCTCATCATCTCCAGCCCCGAAGCTCCCTTGATTGGATTCTCATCCTGCACACCTCCTCCAACACTCCTAACTCACACCTGACAGCCTTGTGTTCACCGAGCCACATTGCCTCGCTGTTAAACAATGCCCTGCTTCCTACCTTCATCCTCTCACGGCCTTGTTCCTCCTTATCTCCATAATCACCTCCAGCTTCTGAGCTATCTGTGCTCCTCTAATTCTGCCTCCTTGCACATCCCCAATTTTAACCACTGCAGTGGTGGCTCTGGCTTCAGCCATCCAGAACCTCAGGCCCATAATGCCCACCCAACACCTTCAAAAATAGAAAAAGCTGGATAATCTCAGCAGGTCTGACAGCATCTCTGGAGAAAGAATAGATCCAAGGTTACAAATCTGGATGACCCTTCATCAGAGTGGTAGTGATAAGTTTACCAGGTGAGAGATCTCCAGGGCCATGTCACATGTGGCTCAGTTGGTAACATTCTTGTCTGAGCCACAAGGTTCACAGTTCAAGTCCCACTCATAAGAATATAAGAACATAAGAAATAGGAGCAGGAGTAGGCCATCTAGCCCTTCGAGCCTGCCCCGCCATTCAATAAGATCATGGCTGATCTGAAGTGGATCAGTTCCACTTTCCCGCTTCCCCCCCGTAACCCTTAATCCCCTTGCCTACCAAAAACCTATCTACCCGTGTCTTAAAAATATTTAGCGAGGTAGCCTCCACCACTTCAACGGGCAGAGAATTCCAGAGATTCACCACCCTTTGAGTGAAGAAGTTCCTCCTCAACTCTGTTCTAAACTGTCCCCCCCTTATCTTGAGGCTGTGCCTTCTAGTCCTACTGTCCTTTCTGAGCAGGAAGAATCTCTCTACCTCTACCCTATCCATCCCCTTCATTATCTTATACATCTCTATAAGATCCCCCCTCATCCTTCTAAACTCCAACGAGTACAGACCCAGTCTATTCAGCCTCTCTTCATAGTCCAACCCCCTCATCTCCAGTATCAGCCTAGTGAACCTCCTCTGCACTCCTTCCAAGGCCAAAATATCCTTGTGCAAGTGCAGCGACCAAAACTGCACACAGTACTCCAGCTGCGGCCTCACCAGTACCCTGTACAGTTGCAGCAAGACCTCCCTGCTTTTATACTCTATCCCCCTCGCTATAAAGGCCAGCATCCCATTCGCCTTCCTGATCACCCGCTGCACCTGCAGACTGGGATTTTGCGACTCATGCACAAGGACCCCCAGGTCCCTCTGCACCGTAGCATGCTGCAGCTTTTCACCCTTTAAATAGTAATCCCTCCTAGTATTATTCCTGCCAAAGTGGATAACCTCACACTTGCTAACATTGTACTCCATCTGCCAGGTCCTCGCCCACTCGCTCAGCCTATCTAGATCCCTCTGCAGACTTTCCACACCCTCCGCGCAATTTGCTTTTCCACTTATCATTGTGTCATCAGCAAATTTCGACACCCTACACTCAGCCCCCTCCTCCAGATCATCTACATAAACGGTAAATAGCTGAGGCCCCAGCACCGATCCCTGCGGCACTCCACTAGTTACCAACCGCCAGTCAGAATAGCACCCATTGATCCCAACTCTCTGCTTCCTATCAGACAGCCAATCCTCTATGCACGCTAACACCTTAAAACTCCAGGACTTGAACATAAAAACCCAGTGGACGCTCCAGTGTTGCTCTGTCAGAGGGGCTGTCTACAGATGTGACAAATCGCAGGCCCCACTCAAGCGTAGAGTAGGGTATGCCCTGTCTACATCAATGGGGACAAAGTAGAAATGGTCAAGAGCTTCAAGTTTTTAGGTGTCCGGATCACCAACAACCTGTCTTGGTCCCCCCATGCCAACACTATAGTTGAGAAAGCCCCACCAACGCCTCTACTTTCTCAGGAGACTAAGGAAATTTGGCATATTCACTACGACTCTCACCAACCTTTACAGATGCACCATAGAAAGAATTCTTTCTGGTTGTATCACAGTTTGGTATGGGCTCCTGCTCTGCCCAAGACCACAAGAAACTACAAAGGTCTTGAATGTAGCCCAATCCATCACGCAAACCAGCCTCCCATCCATTGACTCTGTCCACACTTCCCGCTGCCTCGGCAAAGCAGCCAGTATAATTAAGGACCCCACACACCCCGGACATTGTCTCTTCCGCCTTTTTCCATTGGGAAAAAAATGCAAAAGTCTGAGGTCACGTACCAACCGACTCAAGAACAGCTTCTTCCCTGCTACTGTCAGACTTTTGAATGGACCTACCTCGCATTAAGTTGATCTTTCTCTACATCCTAGCTATGTCCATAACACTACATTCTGCACTCTCCTTTCCTTCTCTATGAACAGTATGCTTTGTCTGTATAGTGCATAAGAAACAATACTTTTCATTCGATGTTCATCCATGCAACAAAAATAAATCAAGTCAACTCAAATCAAAATACTCGATAAATGGAAAAATCCCATGGTTGCTGTTACGAGATGGATCAATATATCCTGTGTCTTGGTCAAGTCAACATCACAAAATAGCTAATCTGCTCATTGCTGTTTGTGGGATCTTGCTGTGTGCAATTTGCCACATTTCCTACATTACAACAGTAACTAAACTTCAAAAATACTTCATTGGAACATCATAAAAGGCGCTATATAAATGCATGTCAATCTTTCTTTATCAGAATTGTTGCACAGCTTTCACCAAGTGTTTGAACACTGATGCAGCACATCATCTTCTGGCTACACCTCTGTGAAAGACCCTGGCATCTTTCTCTACATTCAAGCTAATATATCTGTGTCAGTTGCTGCTGTTGGACATACACCCTACATCATAACGGGCTTGTCATTTCAGTGGGTTCTAGCACAAACAAGGGAAGGATAAAGGGACAGTATGGTTTGACTAGCTGGGAGGAAGCACGGGAGAAAGATAAACTCGGATGTAGATCTCAGGACCCAACGCTCTGTTCCTGGTCTGCCGATTCTGCAGAATTCTTTGTAATGAGCACCGGGCTGGAGGTTACTCCTAGAGGGGGGACATCTGAGTTTGAAATACTGCTACAACCCTGAAACTGATAACATTTTTCTCTTCTGCAGTAAGAGGCCAGAGTGAGGAAATCACTCAGACACAAAGGAGACACAGAAAGCTGCAAACAATCCCAAAGTGAACAAAGACAGTTAGCAAGCAGCAGCAAAGAAAGAAGTGAGAAAGAGACTGAAAGAATGAAAGTTAGACAGGAAAGAGAAAGGATAGATATTAAAAACAGGACAAAGAATACTGGAATTAAATAACTATTCAAAAACCCAAACTCAACCAAACGTTGTCAATACAAAAATAATCTTTAATCAGAAACTGTTTCCTTCAGTAACCAGAACATATTCCAGCCTCAAATTCAGTTCAATGTGTCAGCCCAGTTCAGTATTGTAAAATTCCGAAACCCTGTACCATTCTCCAAACTCATCCCACTGCCCCAGTCATTCCCCATAGCCCTGTATTGATCCCCAAACTAATCCCACTGCCCCGCTCTCTCCCCATAGCCCTGTATCAATCCCCAAACTAATCCCACTGCCCCGCTCTCTCCCCATAGCCCTGTATCAATCCCCAAACTAATCCCACTGCCCCCCTCTCTCCCCATATCCCTGTATCAATCCCCAAACTAATCCCACTGCCCCCCTCTCTCCCCATAGCCCTGTATCAATCCCCAAACTAATCCCACTTCCCCGCTCTCTCCCCGTAGCCCTGTATCAATCCCCAAACTAATCCCACTGCCCCACTCTCTCCCCATAGCCCTGTATCAATCCCCAAACTAATCCCACTGCCCCCGCTCTCTCCCCACACCCTGTATCAATCCCTAAACTGATCCCACTGCCCCGCTCTCTCCCCATAGCCCTGTATCAATCCCCAAACTGATCCCACTGCCCCCCTCTCTCCCCATAGCCCTGTATCAATCCCCAAACTAATCCCACTTCCCCGCTCTCTCCCCGTAGCCCTGTATCAATCCCTAAACTGATCCCACTGCCCCGCTCTCTCCCCATAGCCCTGTATCAATCCCCAAACTGATCCCACTGCCCCGCTCTCTCCCCATAGCCCTGTATCAATCCCCAAACTAATCCCACTGCCCCCGCTCTCTCCCCATAGCCCTGTATCAATCCCCAAACTAATCCCACTGCCCCCGCTCTCTCCCCATAGCCCTGTATCAATCCCCAAACTAATCCCACTGCCCCGCTCTCTCCCCATAGCCCAGTATCAATCCCCAAACTAATCCCACTGCTCCGCTCTCTCCCCATAGCCCTGTATCAATCCCAAACTAATCCCACTGCCCCGCTCTCTCCCCATAGCCCAGTATCAATCCCCAAACTAATCCCACTGCCCCACTCTCTCCCCATAGCCCTGTATCAATCCCAAACTAATCCCACTGCCCCGCTCTCTCCCCATAGCCCAGTATCAATCCCCAAACTAATCCCACTGCCCCGCTCTCTCCCCATAGCCCTGTATCAATCCCCAAACTAATCCCACTGCCCCACTCTCTCCCCATAGCCCTGTATCAATCCCAAACTAATCCCACTGCCCTGCTCTCTCCCCATAGCCCTGTATCAATCCCCAAACTAATCCCACTGCCCCGCTCTCTCCCCATAGCCCAGTATCAATCCCCAAACTAATCCCACTGCCCCGCTCTCTCCCCATAGCCCTGTATCAATCCCCAAACTAATCCCACTGCCCCACTCTCTCCCCATAGCCCTGTATCAATCCCAAACTAATCCCACTGCCCTGCTCTCTCCCCATAGCCCTGTATCAATCCCCAAACTAATCCCACTGCCCCGCTCTCTCCCCATAGCCCTGTATCAATCCCCAAACTAATCCCACTGCCCCACTCTCTCCCCATAGCCCTGTATCAATCCCAAACTAATCCCACTGTCCCACTCTCTCCCCATAGCCCTGTATCAATCCCCAAACTAATCCCACTGCCCCGTTCTCTCCCCATTGCCCTGTATCAATCCCCAAACTAATCCCACTGCCCCACTCTCTCCCCATAGCCCTGTATCAATCCCCAAACTAATCCCACTGCCCCGCTCTCTCCCCATAGCCCAGTATCAATCCCCAAACTAATCCCACTGCCCCCTCTCCCCCCGTAGCCCTGTATCAATCCCTAAACTAATCCCACTGCCCCACTCTCTCCCCATAGCCTTGTATCAATCCCCAAACTAATCCCACTGCCCCCCTCCCCCCATAGCCTTGTATCAATCCCCAAACTAATCTCACTGCCCCCTCTCCCCCCCATAGCCCTGTATCAATCCCCAAACTAATCCCACTGCCCCCGCTCTCTCCCCATAGCCCTGTATCATTCCCCAAACTAATCTTACTGCCCCGCTCTCTCCCCATAGCCCTGTATCATTCCCCAAACTAATCCCACTGCCCCGCTCTCTCCCCGTATTACTGTACATTACTTGTTTGAGTTATTTACCTAACTTTTCCTGAAAAACTACAATAGTTCAACAAGTCTCTCTAAATCATTTCAGCGATTCTGTGAGAAGCTGTCAGTGTAGCTGTAGCTGTACACATGGATGTTATAAATAAACATGTGTGTCTGTGGGTGTATGTGTGTGCCTGTGGAGTATGTGTGCCTAGTGCGTACATATGTGTCTGTGGGTGTATATGTGTGTCCGTGGGTGTATATGTGTGTCTGTGGGTGTACATGTGTGCCTGTGGGTGTATGTGTGTCTAGGATGTATATGTGTCGAGGGTGTATATTTGTGTGGGACTGTATGTGTCACAGTAAAAGTGTAGACAGGAACCACTTTTAGTGCACTGCACTACTGGGGAGAGAATGGGAAAGTTCAGCAAACACTGGGCAGCTCAGGCCAGTCTGTGTACAGAGTTCACCTTCCATTGCTGTGAGTTTGCCTTACCTGTGAGTGCTGGAACTGCCTCTGATTCTCCGCTTACCTGAGTAAATAAAGAATAAAAGAGTGAAGTCCTCAGAGAGCGGACAGCGAGTGTGTTGCCAATTGCTGAGAGAAATTTCGGTACCTTCCGTAGTAGGAGCAGCATTGAGACACACAACAAGTATCTCCCCATTCTCACTGCACCGCTTCACTAGATTGGATATTCCTGATCTAATCCTTGCTCCAAGGTGATCCCGGGATCTTCCTCCTGCGTCTCTCACCCAGCCAAGGGTCTCACGCTGAAGTTTGGAACTGCTGGCGTCTGGAGTAACTCCGCAGAGAGGATGAGGAAACTGAGAGATGCCAGCAGCTTTCTGCCCGAGAGCCTCTTACAGCTCACTCACACATAACAACTCCTGCAAACTCCTGCCTCTTTGTCTCAATCTATCTCTCACTCTCTATCCCTGCCTGTCTCTGTCTGGCTCTCGCAGTCTGTGTCTCAGTCTGTGTGTGTCTCTCTGTGCTCCAAACTGTCTCAGTCCTTTCCCCCCTCTCTGTCTCCTAGTCTCTCTCTCTCCCACCCTCAATCTACCCCCTCCCAAATGTTTCTGTCTCTCCCCCAGCCTCTCTCTCTCTGTTTCTCTCTCTGTCTCTCGCACAGTTTCACTGTATCTCTGTCCACCTGGTCTCTATTTCTTTCTCTGTGTCTATCTCTTTCCCAGTCTCTAATCCTCTGCCTCACTCCCCACTCTGTTGTCTTCCCTCAGTCTCTATGTTTCCGTCTCTCTGTATCTCTCCCTCCTTTTTTTCTTTCTCCCTATCCTCTCTGTACCTCTCTATCTCCCTGCTCTCTATTTCTTTCTCTATTCTCTATTTATCTCTCTCTTTCTCGCTCTATATCTGTGATTCTTTTCCCCAGTTTTTCTCTATGTCTCACTCCCCACGCTCTAAGTCTCTGACTTTTCCACTGCTCTTTATTTCTCTCTCTCTCTCTGTATCTCTAGATCTCTCTCCCAGCCTCTGCACTCTCCTGAACTGACTCTGGGAGACAGTTCCTAACTCTCTGCAGCCGCGGTTCCAGCTCCCCCCTCCCCAAATCCCACCCTAACCCCCCTGGTGGGAGAAGTTAAACTGACGCAATGTTGTCTCTGGGAATGTTTAACTTTTCTTTGTAGTGGGTTTAGCTGGATTGCGGATCTCCCCGAGGCTGCCGAGCCGCAGGGCTGAAAGCTGCACACCCCTGGCCCCTTGCTTTACCCCCTGAGAGGGTAACAAACAGCCTGAGTACCCCTCACACCCCACCCCCTCCCCCCCCCCCAGGGACAGTGGCAGCTCAGAGTGAAGGCAGGGCTGCAGTCACACTGAGTGTGCGGAACTGGAAAGAATCTGAGTTTGTGTGTGGGGGGGTAGCGGGGGATGGGGAGGGGGGGGGGGTAGCGGGGGACGGGGAGGGGGGGGGGTAGCGGGGGATGGGGAGGGGGGGTGGTGGAGGACGGGTTGATTTTATTTTGCAGACCCTCCCTCCCCCCACCCCCCCATTAAGGACAGAATCTCTCATCTTTCTCTCAATTCCATTTTCAAAGCAGACTCAGCGCCTGATTGTCAAACTCCCTCATCTCCCTCCTCCTACTGATCCACACACACCTCTCCAGCACCTTCCCCACCCTCCAGTACTCTCAGCCCTGGAATGCAGTGTGCACAGCAAGATCCCACAATACCCACTCACCTCTTTCAGAGTGAGGGATGAATATTGACCAACCCACCTGCAGCTCCCCCTGTAACAGAGTCAGAAATAAACCTTTACAGAGTGAAGACTGTTCACCGTCCCATCTAAGAGATCACCTCTCTGACAGTGCGGCACTCCCTCAGCACTGACCCTCTGACAGTGCGGCACTCCCTCAGCACTGACCCTCTGACAGTGCGGCACTCCCTCAGTACTGACCCTCTGACAGTGCGGCACTCCCTCAGCACTGACCCTCTGACAGTGCGGCGCTCCCTCAGTACTGACCCTCTGACAGTGCGGCCCTCCCTCAGCACTGACCCTCTGACAGTGCGGCGCTCCCTCAGCACTGACCCTCTGACAGTGCAGCACTCCCTCAGCACTGACCCTCTGACAGTGCGGCGCTCCCTCAGCACTGACCCTCTGACAGTGCGGCACTCCCTCAGCACTGACCCTCTGACAGTGCGGCACTCCCTCAGCACTGACCCTCTGACAGTGCGGCGCTCCCTCAGCACTGACCCTCTGACAGTGCGGCACTCCCTCAGCACTGACCCTCTGACAGTGCGGCACTCCCTCAGCACTGACCCTCTGACAGTGCAGCACTCCCTCAGCACTGACCCTCTGACAGTGTGGCACTCCCTCAGCACTGACCCTCTGACAGTGCGGCGCTCCCTCAGCACTGACCCTCTGACAGTGCGGCGCTCCCTCAGCACTGACCCTCTGACAGTGCGGCACTCCCTCAGTACTGACCCTCTGACAGTGCGGCACTCCCTCAGCACTAACCCTCTGACAGTGCGGCACTCCCTCAGTACTGACCCTCTGACAGTGCGGCACTCCCTCAGCACTAACCCTCTGACAGTGCGGCGCTCCCTCAGTTCTGACCCTCTGACAGTGCGGCACTCCCTCAGCACTAACCCTCTGACAGTGCGGCGCTCCCTCAGTACTGACCCTCTGACAGTGCGGCACTCCCTCAGCACTAACCCTCTGACAGTGCGGCGCTCCCTCAGTACTGACCCTCTGACAGTGCGGCACTCCCTCAGCACTAACCCTCTGACAGTGCGGCGCTCCCTCAGTTCTGACCCTCTGACAGTGCGGCACTCCCTCAGCACTGACCCTCTGACAGTGCGGCACTCCCTCAGCACTGACCCTCTGACAGTGCGGCGCTCCCTCAGCACTGACCCTCTGACAAAGGCCAATATGCCCCAGTACATAGAAACACAGAAACATAGAAATAAGAGGCATGAGGACGTCATTCAGCCCTTCAATTCTGCTCTGCCATTCATTTTGATCATCAAATTCCAATATCCTGATCCCACCTTCCTCCCATATCCCTTTAGCCCCAAGAGCTATATCTAATTTCTTCGTAAAATCACACAATGTTTTGGCCTCAACTACTTTCTGTGGGGGTGAATTCCACACATTCACCACCCTCTGGGTGAAGAAATTTCCCCTCACCTCAGTTCTAAATTGTTTCCCCCTTATCCTCAAACTCTGACCCCTAGTTCTGGACTCCCCCCACCACTGGAAACATTCTTTCTCAATCTACCCTGTCTAACCCTGTTAGAATTTTATATGTTTCTATGAGATCCTCTCTCACTTTTCTAAACTCCAGTGAATATAATCCTAACCAACTTAGTCTCTCCTCATATGACAGACCTGCCGTCCCAGGAATCAGCCTGGTAAACCTTCGCTGTGCTCCCTCTATAGCAAGGACATAAGAACATAAGAACAGAAGAAATAGGAGCAGGAGTAGGCCATCTAGCCCCTCGAGCCTGCCCCGCCATTCAATAAGATCATGGCTGATCTGTCGTGCCTCAGTTCCACATTCCCGCCCTCTCCCCATAACCCTTAATTCCCTTGCCTATCAAAAACCTATCAACCCGCGTCTTAAATATATTTAGCGAGGCAACCTCCACCACTTCAACGGGCAGAGAATTTCAGAGATTCACCACCCTTTGAGTGAAGAAGTTCCTCCTCAACTCCGTTCTAAACCGCCCCTCCTTTATCTTGAGGCTGTGCCCCCTAGTCCTACTGTCCTTTCTGAGCGGGAAGAACCTCTCCACCTCTATCCTATCCATCCATCCAAGGACATCCTTCCTCAGATAAGGACACCAAAACTGCACACAATACTCCAGGTGTGGCCTCACCAAGGCCCTGTACAATTGCAGCAAAACATCCCTATCTCTATATTCAAATCCTCTCGCTATGAAAGCCATTTGCCTTCTTTACTGCCTGCTGTACCTGCACGCTTACTTTTAGTTACTGATTCACAAGGACACCAAGGTCTCACTGAGTATCCACCTCTCTCAATTTACACCCATTCAAGTAATAATCTGTCTTCCTATTATTGCTACCAAAGTGGATAACCTCACATTTATCCACATTATACTGCATCTGCCATGCAGATACCCACACACTCAGCCTGTCCAAGTCACACTGAAGCATCTCTGTATCCTCCTCACAGCTCACCCTCCCACCCAACTTTGTATCATCTGCAAATTTGGAGATAATACATTCAGTTCCCTCTTCCAAATCATTAATATATAATGTGAACAGTTGGGGTCCTGGCACAGATCCCTGAAGAAACCCATTAGTCAATGACTGCCAATCAGAAAAAGACTCACTTATGCCAACCCTTAGCTTCCTATTTGCTTACCAGCTTTCTATCCATCTCAAGACATTACCTGAAATCCCGTGTGCTTTAACTTTACATGGTAGTCTGTTATGTGAGATCTTGTCAAAAGCCTTCTAAAAGTTTCAATAAACCACATCCACTGGCTCTCCTTGGTCAACTCTACTAGATTCTAATAGATTCATCAAGCATGATTCCCCTTTTGTAAATCCATGCTGACTTTGTCTGATTATCCCACTGCCTTCCAAATGCCAAGTTATGAAATCCTTGATAATGGATTCTAGCAACTTCCCCAGTACTGACATTAGGCTCACTGGTCTATAGTTCCCTGCTTTTTCTCTACCTCCCTTTTTGAATAGCGGGCTTACATTAGCTGCCTCCGAACCTGTAGGAACCAGCCAGAGTCCAAAGAATTTTGGTGCTGAACACTGTGCAATCAACAGCGAATATCCCCACTTCTGACCTTTGGCCTTATGAGGCCCTGCTTGTGTTAAAACACAGATATAGCCTCACCTGCCGACTCAATTTGATAGGCTTATTCTTCCCTCCAAACCTTTCCTGTCTTACAACTAAATTCTTCAATTTAGAACAGAAACATTGCAGCGCTTATAGACACTGTTCAGCCCATCTAGTACCCAACAACTCTCTGTAGAATAATCCGATCAATCCCATTCTCCCACTCTACCTTTTAGCCATGAATGGTTACTTTCCTCATGTTCCCATCTAATTTCCAAATCATTTACAGTCTCCACTTCCATCGCCCACGTGGTATTATCACTGGTTGTGAGTGAAAGTTCTTAACCACATTCCTCTGGCATGTTTTGCTCAAGACCTTCAATCTGTGTACCCAATTTCACCTTAAATCAAATCAAATTAAATCTCTTTGTCCACCTTATCTGAACATACAGTCTTTTCCACCTCAATCAACTCTCCCCTCTGCCTTTTTAGTTCCACCCATAGTATGAACAACCTCTAATCTTGTTACTAAAATCCCTGGAATAATTCTGATAAATCTCCTCTGTACCCTCTCAAGAACTGGATGCAAGACACTGGTAGGGGTCATGTCAGAGTTTTATATAGGTTCAGCATAACTTAGCTGTTTTTGTTCTCAATGCGTCTATTGATCAAGATCAAACTTCCATGTGTTTTGCTAACCATTCAACATGTCCTGCCACTTTCAAAGATCAAAGTACATGCACCCCCAGAACCTTCTGTTCCTGCACACTTATTCAGATTACACCATAAAGTTTTCCCATCCCTTCTGCCAAAATGTATCAACCTCACACCTTAAATTAGATCTGCCACTTGCTTGCCCAATTTGTTGACCTCTATCTTGTTGCAGGCAATTCATATCAGTCACACTCTTTACCAATTCTCCAAGTCTGGTATCATCAGTAAATCTTGAAGTTTTGTAATCCACGCCATATATATAGCAAAAAAATGTAGCCATCCCAGCACTGACCCTGGGGCACTGTCATTGTCTACCATCCTCTGGTCTGAAATGTAACTATTTACCTTAGTACCCAGTTTCTGGTCATTAAACTTTTTTTTTTATCCTAGCTGACCCTCCTATTCCCTGAGCTTCAGTTTTGTTAACCAACCTTTTATGTGTTACTTTCTCAAAGGGCTTTCTTAAAATCCATATAGACAACATCCCCCTCATTCCCTTCATCAACCTCCTCTGTTACTCTTCAAAAAAATTCAATTTGATTGGTCAGGTGTGATCTTCCTTTGGGAATCTGTGTTGGATTTCCTTCACTAACCGGAGCCTCTCCAAGCGCCTTTTGACTTTTTCCCCCTGATTATTGTTTCTAAAACCCGTCCCAGTGCTGATGTTGAACTGACCGGCCTGTAGTTACAAGGATGTCACATTTTCCGCTCTCCAATCCTCTGGCGCCTCCCCCATATCTAGGGAAGTTTGGTGGATTATAGCAAGTCATAGAATCACAGAATCCCGACAGTACAATAGGAGACCATTTGGCTCACTGAGTCTCCACCAACAATAATCCAACCCAGGCAATGTAGCATGGCCAATCCGCCTAATCCACATCATTGGACTTTGGAAGGAAACTGGAGCACGCAGAGGAAACCCATGCAGACACGGGGAGAACATGCAGACTCCACATAGTCACCCACGGCTGGAATCAAACCTGGGTCCCTGACGCTGTGAGGCAACACTGCGAACCGTTGTGCCAACATGTTGTCCTTCCACTATCTCCATCCCCAATTCCTTTAGCAAGCTGAGCTGACAGCCACTCCCACTAATCCACCATAACCAACATTTCCAGTATATCCGGCTCTCAATTTCCACCTCATCCATTACCTCTACCGTCTCCACTTCCACCGATATCCTGTCAGATTCCCCTTCCTGACAAATTCCCGATAAAAAATACTCATTCAGTGTTCTAGCCTGGCTCTGGACCTTGAATCATATATCATCTGCTTTGCTCCGTTAGTCTCCACACTGACTCCTACTATTTGTTTAATGCTGGGAGAAGGTTTTTTTGGTTGCTTTTTATGTTATCTGCCATTTTATTTTCAAACTCTCTTGCTTGAAACACCATCTACAAGGCACAAGCCAAGAGTGTGATGGAATACTCCCCACTTGCCTGGTTGGGTGCAGCTCCAGCAAATACTCAAGAAGCCCAACACCACCCAGCAGTCCACTTGGTTGGCTGCATCCACAAACACCCACTCCCTCCACCCCTGATGAACAGTGACAGCCGTGTGTACCATCTGCAGGATGTTAGTGTTCCTGCGCTTCAAGAAATCACTAAAGTTCCTCAGACAGAACCTTCCAAACCCACAACCACTACCATCTAGAAGGACAAAAGCAGTAAATACATGGGAACACCATCCCCTGGAGGTTCCCCTAACCTAATAGTGACTCACCACCCTGACTTGGGAATATATTGGCTGTTCCTTCACTGTCACTGGGTCAAAATCTTGGAATTTCCTCCCTAACAGCACTGTGAGTGTACCTACATCACAGGGACTGCAGCACTGGAAGAAGGCAGCTCACCATCATCTTCTCAAGGGTGACTAGGAATGGGTAATAAATGCTGGCCAGCCAGTGACACCCGCACCCTGTAAATGAACTTTTTAAAACTTCTGATTTTTGTATTCCTTTTCCTGATTAATGCAACTCATTACAACTGCAATAAATGCCAATTCATTTTAAAATTTTAAAGTTCTTATCATTTTTTTCAGATCCCTCCTTGGCCTTGCCACTCCCTATCTCTGGAACCTTTACAGACCCACAGCCCTCGGAGATATCTGCACTCTGACTGTTTCACTATCTCTGATTTTAGTCACTCCGCCATTGGCAGACATGCCTTCAGCTGGCAAGACATCAAATTCCAGAATTCCCTCCCTAAATCTCTCTCCCTCCTTTAAGATGCCCCAGGCTTTCAGTTAGTCCTCTGACTGTCGCCTAATGTGGACCGTTGTCAAATTTTGTCTGATTAACTGTGAAATGCCTTGAGGTATTTTGTTAAGTCGAAGACGCTATATAAACGCGAGTTACTTCTGATTGGATGTGAAGACCGGGGAGTTAATGTTGATTTGCGGGAATGGGGGTGAACAGAATGTGTTGTGGAAGTTAGAATATGGATACGGAGTTTTGATCTTGGCCAGGATTTAACCACCACCCCCCCCACCCCAACATCCTCCCCACCCCACCCATCCCCCGGCCACACACACACACACACACACACACACCACCCTGGCCTTTGGAGGTCATTTCTACATCAGTTGAGTTTGATGCCGAGCCTGGTCTTACTCCAAAAATATATCAAACATTCTGACGTGAAGTTACCCTGCTTGCTAGCCCTTGGCCAGGTGACAGGCACAGAGGTTAACACAATTTCCCCATCTGTGCCTCGCCAATTGCTGAAATTAGTCTGAAATTGCTTTTCTTTTAAAAGAAGGAATATTTGTTTTCAACAATGCTCAGAGGATCGTCAGTGGATTTCTGTACAAATCAGTTCCAGGCACAGCCACTGGCACCCTCACAGTCCAGAGTGCGGCTGCTCTGAATTGTTATTTGAGTGAGGAACACCCAACATTTTGTAAACCATTCCTCTGTCCATCACTCTGGCATTGCAGTTCACCCATTTATTTTTAAACAAGCTGGCAATTTAATTAGACCCTGTACTGTCGGGGTGATGTTGCTGTGCTAATCATGCCGAGAAGACAGGGCAAGGTTTATAATTGGGGCAGGGGTAATTATGATGCAATTAGGCAAGAATTAGGGAGCATAAGATGGGAGCAGAAACTGTCAGGTATGGGCACAAACAAAAAGTGGAACTTTTTCAAGGAACAAATACCTTGATAGGTATGTCCCTGTCAGGCAGGGAGGGAATGGCCGAGTGAGGGAACTGTGGTTCACAAAGGAGGTTGAATGTCTTGTTAAGAGGAAAAAGGAAGTGTATGTAAGGATGAAAAAACAAGGTTCAGTTGGGTCGCTTGAGGGTTACAAGGTAGCTAGGAATGAATTAAAAAAAGGGCTCAGGAGAGCCAGGAGGGGGCATGAGAAGTCCTTGGTGGGTCGGATAAAAGAAAACCCCAAGGCTTTTTACTCTTATGTGAGAAATAAAAGATTGACCAGGGTGAGAATAGGGCCAGTCTAGGATAATAGTGGGAACTTGTGCATGGAGTCAGAAGAGATAGGAGAGGCGATGAATGAATACTTTTCTTCAGTGTTCACTAAGGAGAGAGGCCATGTTTTTGAGGCGGAGTGCATGATACAGGCTGATAGGATGGAGGAGGTAGATGTTCTGAGGGAAGATGTATTAGCAATTTTGAAAAACCAGAGGGTCAGTAAGTCTCCTGGGCCAAATGGGATACATCCTAGGATACTTTGCGAGGCAAGGCGTAAGATTGCAGAGCCTTTGGCTTTGATCTTTGGGTCCTCGCTGTCCACAGGGATAGTGTGAGAGGACTGGAGAGTGGCCAATGTTGTTCCTCTCTTCAAGAAAGGAAATAGGAATGATCCTGGTAATTATAGGCCAGTTAGTCTTACTTCGGTGGTCGGTAAGTTAATGGAAAGGGTCCTGAGAGATAGGATTTATGACCATTTGGAAAGATTCAGTTTAATCCGGGATAGTCAGCACGGTTTCATGAGGGGTAAGTCCTGCCTCTCAAATTTGATTGAATTCTTTGAGGAGGTAACTAAGTGTGTGGACAAAGGTAGAGCAGTTGATATCGTATACATGGATTTTAATAAGGCATTTGGTAAGGTTCCCTATGGTAAGATCATGAAGAAGATAAGGAGGTGTGGTATAGAAGGAAATTTGACCGATTGGATAAGTAACTGGCTGTATCATAGAAGACAGAGGATGGTGGTGGAGGGAGAACTTTCAGGCTGGAGGCCAGTTACCAGCGGTGTACCACAGGGGTCAGTGCTGGGTCCTCTGCTATTTGTGATTTTTATCAATGACTTGGAAGAGGGGGCTGAAGGGTGGGTTAGTAAATTTGCTGATGACACCAAGATTGGTGGAGTAGTGGATGAGGTGGAGGGCTCTTATAGGCTGCAAATAGACATTGATAGGATGCAGAGCTGGGCCAAAAAGTGGCAGATGGAGTTTAACCCTGATAAGTGCGAGGTGATTCATTTTGGTAGGACAAACTTGAATGCGGATTACAGGGTCAACGGCAGGATTCTGAGGAATGTGGAGGAACAGAGAGATCTTGGGGTTCATATCCACAGATCTCTGAAAGTTGCCACTCAAGTGGATAGAGCCGTGAAGAAGGCTTATAGTGTGTTAGGGTTTATTAACAGGGGGTTTGAGTTTAAGAGCCATGGGGTTATGCTACAACTGTACAGGATCTTGGTGAGACCACATTTGGAATATTGTGTTCAGTTCTGGTCACCTCACTATAAGAAGGATGTGGAAGCATTGGAGAGAGTGCAGAGGAGATTTACCAGGATGCTGCCTGGTTTGGAGGGTAGGTCTTATGAGGAAAGGTCGAGGGAGGTAGGGCAATTAAATCTAACCAAGACAGGAACACTCACATCATATACTCGAGTGTATTAAAAAAGGAAGAGCTAACCTGCATTTCAGGATCTCCCGAAGCGATTGGCCCTTAACGAGGTATGTACTTCATTTGCTGTGATATAAATATTAATATTGGAGACAAATGAAACAAATATTAATGGCAAGTGAATTTGAACTTGGCACCGGACCCACGGGCTGCAAACAGACAATCAATTCCCCAAAAACACTTGCCAAAGTCAGCCATTTATCACGCCCTCACTCCCAGCAGTTAATAAACACATCAATGTTCTCGTGGCCAATTCCAGCAGCATTGCCCCATCTCATTATCAGAGCTTGCTTCTGTCACTGGGCTTGCTGCACACACATTGTTGGCACCCAATGAAAGAACTTACAGTTATCAAGTGATTGTTACAGCCTCCGGACCTTCCAAACCACGTTGCAGCTAAATGAAGCATTCTTTGAAGAATCGACACTGTTGCAACGAAGGAAACATAGAAACTAGAAGCAGGAGGAAGCCATCCAGCCCTTCGAACCTGCTCCACTATTCACTTTGATCATCGAATTCAATATCCTGAATCCCCCCTTCCTCCCACACCCTTTAATCCCTTAGCCCCAAGAGCTGTACCTAATTTCTTCTTGAAATCACACAACGTTTTGGCCTCAACTACTTTCTGTGGGAGTGAATTCCACACATTCCCCACCCTCTGGGTGGAGAAATTTCTCCTCACCCTCAGTTCTAAAAGGTTTACCCCTTATCCTCAAACTCTGACCCCTAGTTCTGGACTCTCCCCACCATCGGGAACATTCTTTCTGAATCTACCCTGTCTAACCCTGTTAGAATTTTATAAGTTTCTATCAGATCCCCTCTCACTCTTCTAAACTCCAGTGAATATAATCCTAACCAACTCAGTCTCTCCTCGTATGACAGACCTGCCATCCCAGGAATCAGCCTGGTAAACTTTCACTGTACTCCCTCTATAGCAAGGACATCCTTCCTCAGGTAAGGACACCAAAATTGCACTCAATACTCCAGGTGTGGTCTCACCAACACCCTGTACAATTGCAGCAAAACATCCCTATCCCTAAACTCAAATCCTCTCGCTATGAAAGCCGTTTGCCTTCTTTACTGCCTGCTGTACCTGCGCACTTACTTTCAGCGACTGATGCACAAGGACTCCAAGGTCTCATTGAGTATCCACCTCTCTCAATTTACACCCATTCCAGTAATAATCTGTCTTCCTATTATTACTGCCAAAGTGGATAACCTCACATTTATCCACATTATACTGCATCTGCCATGCAGATACCCACACACTCAGCCTGTGCAAATCACACTGAAGTATCTCTGCATCCTCCTCACAGCTCACCCTCCCACCCAACTTTGTATCATCTGCAAATTTGAAGATAATACATTCAGTTCCCTCTTCCAAATCATTAATATATAATGTGAACAGTTGGGGTCCGAGCACAGATCCCTGTGGAACCCCACTAGTCACCGACTGCCAATCAGAAAAAGACTCATTTGTGCCAACTCTTTGCTTCCTATCTGCGAACCAGTTTTCTATCCATCTCAAGACGTTACCCAATGTCAACCAATGTATGCACAGCAAGATTCCACACAGATTACAGCGATGAGCAACCATTTAATCTTGCTGGTTTTTAGCGACGCTGTTTGAGGGATAACTATTCGCCCGGACACCAGAGAAAACTCCCCTGGTGGGCTTACAACAATGGAATGGGGTATTCCACAAAGGTGGAAAGGAAGAAGGCCTCTCCAGTAAAGCAGCGGTCACTCGGCGCAACGGTGCATTCTCAGACTGTATCATGTGCTAAAGGCCTGAAGTGTCTTTCTAAAGTCTGACACATAAAGTGCCACAGTGGTGGAATGTACAACAGCACCCAAAATCATCCCAGGATAGTCCTTCACACAAATTCGTAATCCAAACCCACACTCTCTCTACGTGCCGCCCCAGATAATTGCCAGCCTTACCAGAAGCCTGACAAACTATTCCAACAGGCATGTGGATAACATTGGAATAGTTTAGGTTAGAGGGTCATTAGATTGGTTCGACTGGTCGGCGCAACATCGAGAGCTGAAGGGCCTGTACTGCGCTGGAATGTTCTATGTTCTATGTTCTAAACCAAAACATCATACTTGGATCACTCTCCTGTGATCTGTGTATGCAGCAGTAACATGCAGTATGACCCAATACTCTCTCCTGTGTAACTGTGACCAGCAATGTCTCCACAGGTCAACATTATCCATCATAGAACTAAAATCCTGACATCTCAATGGCACAAGGCTTTCTGTAATCCCATTTTATCCAAATTCAGTGCTTGAGAGTTCCTACTGAAGAAGAGTAACAACAAAAGTTTGCATTTTTATAGCATCCTGAAACATTGCAGGTGCTTCACGAGAGCTTTATCGATGGAAATCTGCATCAGGGCAGGTGAACAACAGCGTGGCAAAAGGAGGGAGATTTTAAAGAACATCCTAAAGAAGGAGAGAGAGAGAGAGGGAGAGAGGGAGGTTTAGGCAGGGAATTCCAGAGCTAATGGTCGCAGGCAGCTGAAGGTGCAGCCACCAATGGAACGATTTAAAATTGGGTACACAGTTGGGGGAGTGCGCAGATCCCAGGGAGCCGTAACATTCTGTCGCACTGATGCAGATTGTAACATATGATGCAACCCATCAAAATCTCATCCTCAAAGGTGGCATCATTCTTCTCCATTGAATCTGAAACTTACAGAGAGGCCATTGGGCCCATCGTACCTGTACTGCCTCTTTAAGAGAGCTTTGCAATTAATCCCATTTCCCCCCACTCCTTCCCAAAGATGTGCGGGTTAGGCTGATTGGCCAAGCTCGATTACCCCTTAGTGTCAGGGAGATTAGTAGGGTAGATACGTGGGTGTTACAGGGATAGGATAGGATTGTTGTCAGTGCAGCCTTGATGGACCAAAAGGCCTCCTTCTGCACTGTAAGGGTTCCATAAATCCTGAAAATCATTCCTTTCCAGAGGTTTATTCGTTTCCTTTGGAAAGTTGTTGAATCTGCTTCCAAGAAACCTCCAAGGCAGTACCTTCCAGATCACAACACCTCACTTTGTAAAGTAAATCCTCCTCATCTTCCCCCGGCTCCTTCTAATTAATATTTGCTCATATTTAATTTGAGCCTAATAAATATTATCTGGCCCTGTGAGGTTTGATGGTTCAGACCGTGTATCATTCCGTGTTGAAAGATTGGGAAGTGATAGGCGTGAAATATCAGGGAATAGATTGATTGTGGTCTGGTTCTACAATCTGTAAGGTTTTTGTACATTCTTCATCACCTTAAATACCATACTCGCCTGATTGCTGGACTCCTCATCATAGAACATAGAACATTACAGCACAGTACAGGCCCTTCGGCCCTCGATGTTGCGCCGACCAGTGGAACCAATCCAATGACCCTCTAACCTAAACTATTCCAATGTTATCCACATGCCTGTTGGAATAGTTTGTCAGGCTTCTGGTAAGGCTGGCAATTATCTGGGGCGGCACGTAGAGAGAGTGTGGGTTTGGATTACGAATTTGTGTGAAGGACTATCCTGGGATGATTTTGGGTGCTGTTGTACATTCCACCACTGTGGCACTTTATGTGTCAAACTTTAGAAAGACACTTCAGGCCTTTAGCACATGATACAGTCTGAGAATGCACCGTTGCGCCGAGTGACCGCTGCTTTACTGGAGAGGCCTTCTTCCTTTCCACCTTTGTGGAATACCCCATTCCATTGTTGTAAGCCCACCAGGGGAGTTTTCTCTGGTGTCCGGGTGAATAGTTATCCCTCAAACAGCGTCACTAAAAACCAGCAAGATTAAATGGTTGCTTATCGCTGTGATCTGTGTGGAATCTTGCTGTGCATACATTGGTTGACATTGGGTAACGTCTTGAGATGGATAGAAAACTGGTTTGCAGATAGGAAGCAAAGAGTTGGCATAAATGAGTCTTTTTCTGATTGGCAGACGGTGACTAGTGGGGTTCCACAGGGATCTGTGCTGGGACCCCAACTGTTCACATTATATATTAATGATTTAGAAGAGGGAACTGAATGTACTATCTACAAATTTACAGATGATACAAAGTTGGGTGGGAGGGTTGTGCCGAGCTTTGTCCAAACCCAAGATCAAGCTATCCCACTCCCTATCATTCTGGAGTGCTCCATGTGCCTATCCAATAACCATTTGAAAGTTCCTAAAGTGTCCGACTCCACTATCACAGCAGGCAGTGCATTCCACACACCAACCACTCTCTGAGTAAAGAATCTACCTCGGACATCCCTCCTATATCTCCCACCATGAACCTTATAGTTATGCCCCCTAGAAACAGCTACATCCACCTGAGGAAATAGTCTCTGCGCGTCCACTCTATCCCCCTCATTATCTTATAAATCTCTATTAAGTCACCTCTCATCCTCCTCCACTCTAAAGAGAAAAGCCCCAGCTCCCTCAACCTTTCCTCATAAGACCTACCCTCCAAACCAGGCAGCATCCTGGTAAATCTCCTCTGCACTCTCTCCAATGCTTCCACATCCTTCTTATAGTGAGGTGACCAGAACTGCACACAATATTCCAAATGTGGTCTCACCAAGGTCCTGTACAATTGCAGCATAACCCCACGGCTCTTAAACTCAAACCCCCTGTTAATAAACCCTAACACACTATAAGCCTTCTTCACGGCCCTATCCACTTGAGTGGCAATCTGTGGATATGAACCCCAAGATCTCTCTGTTCCTTCACGTTCACTCTTAGCATGTTCAGAGTAACAACTGATTTCAGAATAAAGCTTCTCCTGGAATCTCAATCAACAATTCCAGCAGAAAATGCAGCAAATGTTCAGCAGGACAGACAATTCCCATGGAGACAGAGATAAAGAGAGAGAGAGATGTGGAGTTAATGGGAGAAACTTTAACCCTTCCCCAGTGCAAGCAGGGTAAAGATATGGGAGGCAGGTTAAAATATCTAAAATCAGATAACTGATCTCAATCTACCTCCACAGGGGCCAATGTTTGATTTTAACAGCAGTGAATTACAAATACCATTTAATTAGAATAGAATACAATCTCTACCGTGCAGAAAGAGGCCATTCGGCCCATTGAGTCTGCACTGACACTCCAGCAGAGCAACTCGCCCAGGCCCTATTCCCATAACCCCATATATTTACCCCGCCAACCCTCTAACCTATACATCTCAGACACTAAGAAGCAATTTAGTATGGCCAATCTCCTAACATATACATAAAGTTTATTTATTAGTCATAAGTAAAGCTTACATTAACACTGTAATGAAGTTACTGTGAAATTCCCCTAGTCACCACACTCCAGTGCCTGTCCGGGTCAATGCACCCTAACCAGCATATCTTTCGGACTGTGGGAGGAAACTGGAGCACCCGGAGGAAACCCACACAGACACGGGGAGAATGTGCAGACTCCACACAGACAGTGACCCAAGGCCGGAATTGAACTTGGGTCCCTGGCGTTGCGAGGCAGCAGTGCTAATCACTGTGCCGTCCTTTAATTAATATACTTTTGGACAGAAGGTCAGTCATTTAAATATGTTAATGAGGCTCCATTTTCATTTTCTATGTTAATGAGCCTCCATTTTCTAACTTTCAGTTTTAGCAACTGGGACTCTGGCTTCACACTGCCTCAAACACCCGGGAGACGGAGGGAGGACAGAGAGACAGATCCATCAGGGTAAGAGTGTTCACACAGCACTGATTGTGGGCTGAGAGACTGGGCTATTTCCCCCCTGATTATTCATCTCAGGTGAGACATTACACTTCGGTTTTATCTGCTCTGTCACAAGAAACAGAAGCAGGAGGAGGCCACTTGGCCCTTCAAGCCTGCCCCGCCATTCAATGCCATCAAGGCTGATTTTTGCCGGCCTCAGTTCCTTTTCTGTGCCATTTCCCCATTGCCCTCTATTCCTCAATATTTGTCCACCTCCACTTTAAATACTCCCAATGATCCAGCCTCCCCCACCCTTTGGGGCAGAGAATTCCAGAGATTCCCACCCTCTGCGAGAAGCAGTTTCTACGCACCTCAGTTTTAAACGACCAGCCCTTTATCTTATAGCTCTGTCCCCTTGTTCGAGACTTACCCATCAGTGAAAACATCTCAGGCGGAGATAGTAGATCTCACTGGACCTTTTAGAAAGAAGGGCAGAGAAGTTCTCCCATTGGCCTAGCCAATACTAATCCCTCAGCCAACATCATTACTATCTGGTCGTTAACTCTTCACTTTCTGAGAGATTTTGCTTTTTGATTGTTGACTCAATGGGAGGTGGGTGCCATTGGTAAGCATTTATCGCCCATCCCTAATTGCCCTCGGGACAGTGGTGATGAGCCACTGTCTTGAACCCGCTGCAGTCCATGTGGTGTAGGTGCGCCTTCAGTGCTGTTAGGGAGGGAGCTCCAGGATTTTGACCCAGTGACAGTGAAGGAACGGTGATATATTTCCAAATCAGAACGGTGTGTGACTTGCAGGTGTGGTGGTGTTCCTATATGTCTGCTACGCCTGTCCGTGGGGCGGCATGGTGGCACAGTGGTTAGCACTGCTCTCTCACAGAATTCAATTCACAGCTTCAGTCACTGCCTGTGCAGAGTCTGCATGTTCTCCCCGTGTCTGCGTGGGTTTCCTCCGGGTGCTCCAGTTTCCTCCCACAGTCTGAAAGACGTGCTGGTTAGGCTGCATTGGCCGTGCTAAATTCTCCCTCAGTGTAACCCGAACAGGCACCAGAGTGTGGCAACTAGGGGATTTTCACAGCAACGTCATTGCAGTGTTAATGTAAGCTTACATGTGACGAACAAATAAACTTTTACTTTATTTTTTTCTAATTGCAGAAGTCACGGGTTTGGAAAGTGCTGTCGAAGGAGCCTTGGTGAGTTGCTGCAGTGCATCTTGTAGATGTGTGCGTGTCAACGTGCATCAGTGGTGGAGGGAGTGAATGTTTAAGGTGATGCATGGGGTGCCAGTCAAGCAGGCAGCTTCTAAAAGGTATCGATTGTGGGGGGTGCGGGGGGGGAAGGTTCAGCAACGCTAGTGCATTGAACTTCAAGGGGAGATGGTTAGATCTTCCCGTGTCGGAGCAGTTCATTGCCTGGAACTTGTGTGTCTGCCATATTTGCAACATTACACCAGTAACTATCTTTTAAGAGTGCTTCACAATGTTCTGAAGCTGTGAAAGGTGCTATACCAATGCAGCTTTGTATTTCTTTTGAAGCTAGCCTGCTTTTCCTCCCTGCTCCCCAACTCAAAGCCCTCTGCAGTCCAGCTTTGTGATCGTCTTATTTCTTTACTTGTTACAGTTATTGGTTTGCAAATCAGTCTCGCAGGGGGTCACGTCCAGTGTGATCACAACCAAGAAACTTTGAAAGCTCCCCCCACCCCCACCCCTCCACTTCTCCTCCTCGTTCAGTGGCTGTTCTCTCTGTGTTTCAGATACCAGCAGCCAATGTCTTTGTGTTTTGAGGAACACAGGTCTATCTGTCTGGGGTCAGACTCGAGAAAGTCATGAATAACGGTCTCGGTGTGCCTAAGATGCTTGTTTTAATCCTTCTTATTGTTGGTCACAGTTTTTTGCTTGACTTTAACCCTTCTGCAATTAGCAGATTTAGAAATAAATGGAAACAGGAGGAGTCAGATCGAGTCGGGGAATCGGCCAAACTCTAACATGCCAGCTTGGAAGAAACAAAGGCTTTCTACTAATTAACTCCATGACCGCGGTCCCAGTGGGGCTGAGTGGCATTTCCCATCCAGGCACCAAACACATTCAAGGCAGTGAGATAAGAGGATAAAATATGTACACTTCCAGAGATTTCAACATTACTGAGAATTCTGCAGCATTGCCCGCAATCAGTTCGCTTCTTTCCGAAATGTCACGCAGCCCAATGAGTCAACTCCGGAAAGCCAGCATCAAACACCACATTTCCATATCAAAAAAATCATCTCTAATAGAGTCATGCGGTGACACAGAATTCAGCGTTTCTGAAAAAATGCAAATATTGTCAAAGCTTTTCATCTTAACTCATCAGAATCACAAGAAAACCAATTTCAGAGAAAACAGCAACTTTACATTGGAAAAGAGAGTGCTGATTGGTTGGTAAATCGGCTCTGATTGGGAGAGGTGGTTCAAAAATTTACAAAATACTGCTGGGCAAAGCTCTGTCTGCCTCGAACTGGTCAGATAATTGCTATGCAACCGGCATACCTTGTGCTTTCTTCAATAACTGATTCATTAGGGTTTAATTTTCTGCAATAAATTCCACAATAAAACTCAGCCAAAGAACAACATAAGGACACAGTGCACCAACAGGACTGCAATGTCACTGATAAAATCAGAGCTGCTCCAACCACTGCAGCTGCCTTCTGCCACTTCAAGCACCCAGACTAACCCCACACTCCCTTCACCCCCCACACCTTCTAATATCCCACCCAGTCTAATCCCACTCTCCCCCCCACTCCCCACACCTTTTAATATCCCACCCAGTCTAATCCCACTCTCCCCCTCACTCCCCGCACCCTTTAATATCCCACCCAGTCTATCCCACTCTCCCCTTCTCCCCCCCACCGCATGCTCCTGCCAGCCCCCAACAACCACCCCCCCACCCCACAACCTCTAGAGTAAATGAATCCATTCAAACCTCTTGCACTCTGTATCCAAACAGAACCCCACTCATCCTTCACTCAGGCAATTCTCACTGCCTCTGAATCGGCTAACAGCTCCATTTTAAAATTCACACGCTCGTTTGTAACACCCACCTTCTCTAACCCCCCTCCCTAACTCTGTAACCTCCTCCAACCCCTACAGCCCTTCCAATCTCTGTAACCTCCTTCAGCACCTACAACCCTCCCTATCTCTGTAACCTCCTCTAGCTCCTACACCTCCTCCCTATCTCTGTAACGTCCTCCAGTCCCTGCATCCCTCCCTATCTCTGTAACCTTCTCCAACCCCTATACCACATTGTAATGAGTACACTAACAGCACTTCACACTGTGTACACTGACAGCATTTTGTAATGAGTACACTAACAGCATCTGGCACTGTGTACACTAACAGCATTTTGCAATGTGTACATTAACAGCATTTTGTAACCTGTACTCTAACAGTATTTTGTAGTGTGTACACTTACAGCATTTTGTAACATGTACACTAACAACATTTTACCATGTGTACACTAACAGTATTTTACAATGTGCACTCGCAGTAATGCAAATGACAACTTTTGACACTTTTGTAAGAAGAAATTGATATTTTGAACATGAAACCAAGAAAAACTGCAGCAAATCCCAGGCTGCAGATAATGGAAAATGTGAGCGCGTGTAATCGAATACTGACCACATGGTAAAATGTTTAATCACCACATCAAGAAGCCAGCTGGCAAAGATTAATAAAATGCTGCTGCAAGTAAGAGAATACAGAAAAATATTGTTATATGACATGATATTTGACTGTGTCAGCAGCTTTGTAATCTCCCAATGTGAGAGAGTGGTTTGAGGAACGCATTGTTACAGAGTCTCTATGCAAAGATTCTTCGCTCTGGATCTTCACTGAAGATTTTGCTTCAACCTCTCGCCCATTGCCCAAGCTCGCCTTCATAGCAGCTCCCTGATTGGATAATCAGGTGCCCAACTATGATTGGCTGACGTCCCGAGACAATTCCCTTCTGAAGCTGCTCCATTATTGGATAACCAGCTCCATCTACTGACCAAACTGAACATCGATAAACCAATAGCAGACCAAGAAACCCCACCCCCACCGAGAAACCCCACCCCCACCGAGAAACCCCACCCCCACCGAGAAACCCCACTCCCACCAAGAAACCCCACCCCACTGAGAAACCCCACTCCACTGAGAAGCCCCATCCCCACTGAGAAACCACACCCCCACCGAGAAATCCCATGCCCACATCAAGTGGGATTAGACTGGGTGGGATATTAAAGAGTGCAGGGGGTGAGGGGGAGAGTGGGATTAGATTAGGCAGTGGATAAAACTTCTGCTTTGACACATGTTAAAATTGCACAATGAGACAGATATTTTAGTTTGCTTTTTTCCAGTTGTTTTGGGAATTTCTTTAGATTATCGTTTGGAGACATAAGAAGTATAAGGAATGGATATGTGTAGATCAGGCTGGGGAGATCAGAATGATTGAGGTACTTAACATAACAATCATCTCAGCTGGTGTAAGAGTTTGCGATCTAACTCTGTAACGATTACCACAGGCACCCTTCAGTATAACCAGCATGTTACCCAGGAGATCTGAGGACAATAGCCATACTATCAGAGTGCTGCGCTGCTGAAAGTGGTGACCTCCAGGTGAGATGATAAATCAGAGCCCCTCCTGCCCACCTAAAGCTGATTCCACGATGCTATTCGAGGAAGAACAGGATTTGTCCGCAGTGCCCGAGCCAATATTCTACCCTCCACCATCAAGCCGTTAGCCATCACTGGTTAGTGGAAATTGCTGTGTGCTGATTGGCTGTTGCATTACAACAGTGACTTCTATTCAAAAGTAGCTCATTGGTTGTAAGGTGTGTTGAGATGGCCTGAGGCTGTGACTGGCGCTATAGAAATTAAAATTTGCTCCTTCTATCTTTCCTTCTCATTCTTTTTGTTTCTTCCTTACTAATTATTGTGGATTTTGACCTCATTTCTCTACCTAACTCAGGAGATTCCATGGCTGGAAGCTGTTTAATTTCATAGAATCATCCATTCAGCCCATCGAGTCTGCACTGACTCTCTGACGGAATGCTTTACGCATGCCTTCTCGCCTGCCCCGTCCCCATAACCCCAAACATTTACCATGACTAATCCTCTAATTTACACATCTTTGGATAGAAGGGGTCAATTTAGCATGACCAACCTACTTAACTCTTTGGAGTGTGGGAGAAAACCAGAGCACACGGAGGAAACCCACGCAGACACAGGGAGAACGTGCAGACTCCACACAGACAGTGACCCAAGCCGGGAATTCAACTCGGGTCCCTGGAGCCATGGGGCAGTAGTGCTAACCACTGTGCCAACTTGCTGCCCTTTTTGGTGCATGAACTAGCACCCCTAGTTAGAAGCAGTTATCTGAGAGTTTTTCATATTGATAAATATAGCAAGGACCACATTAGAAACTCCTAGCTATTTTATGAAGTTAGCCTAGACCCTAAATTTTATATTTGATTTTGGCATTGCTGAGTGTAAGGTGTTTCATTTCAGGTAGGATTCAAGTGACCCACTAGGCAGCTTTTATCAAACAAAGTTTATTTAAGAACACAGAATATAACAAAAATAATTAGCATAACCTTTACTGATTAAAATGCTTAAACGTGACAGGATACAATTCCTAACAGTTAGCTATCTCTATCGTTCCAATATCCAGTATCCCCACATAGATATCAGTCCCTTCTTTTGAATCAGTCAGCACAGAAACCAAAGATATTCACATGATTGTAGAATTTCAACCTTTTGGCTTCTGGACAGAGATCCAGAGAGCAATTTCCAGAGAAGGATATATCCTCAAAACAGCAAAACTTCAGAGAAGTAAACCCTGGCAGCTTCAAGTCTCTAGACTTCAGAGACAGAAACAGGAAAGAGAGGCACTTCCTCCCCTCCCAAAAAGCAGACTGAGCTTGGTTCCTCTGTATAAGCCTAGCTGTACCCAGTCATGTCACCACAGCTGTCAATTATGCCATCAAGCCCCACTCTGCAAAATCCCGGGGGAACACCAAGAGCAGCATTAGTTCAGTTAAACAATTATGCTGCTGCAGTAACAACACAGGGCACAGGTTACAGCCAGAATGCCTCTGAGTGCGTAGAACTGACACAACAACTCCTGGAACAAGAACATGACTAGATACATTTCGTAAATACACAGTATCATCAGAAGGTTAGAACCAGCTATTTTAAGAATGTTACATATTTGCAAATATAATATGTTAGAATTTGAGAGTAGTATATATTCACAAATATAACACATCAGCTTCTAATCCATGAGTAAATATAACACATCAGCTCAGAATCTCAGAGTGATATATATTAATAAACAGAAAATAATGTTAGAGTTTGAGATTGTTATACATCTGTTAAGGACTATTACTTACGTGGCAAAAAACTGCAGCAGGCGACGGTGCAGAGGGACCTCGGGGTCCTTGTGCATGAGTCGCAAAAACCCAGCTTGCAGGTGCAGCAGGTGGTCAGGAAGGCGAATGGGATGCTGGCCTTCATAGCGAGGGGGATTGAATATAAAAGTAGGGAGGTCTTGCTGCAGCTGTATAGGGCATTGGTGAGGCCGCAGCTGGAGTACTGTGTGCAGTTTTGGGCGCCGCACCTGCGCAAGGATATTTTGGCCTTGGAGGGAGTGCAGAGGAGGTTTACGAGGCTGATACCGGAGTTGAGGGGGTTGAGCTATGAAGAGAGGCTGAATAAACTAGGCTTGTACTCGTTAGAGTTTAGAAGAATGAGGGGAGATCTCATTGAGACGTATAAGATGATGAATGGGATGGATAGGATAGAGGTGGAGAGACTCTTCCCGCTCAAAAAAGACAGTCGGACTAGGGGGCACAGCCTCAAGATAAAGGAGGGGGCGGTTTAGAACGGAGTTGAGGAGGAACTTCTTCACTCAAAGGGTGGTGAATCTCTGGAATTCTCTGCCCGTTGAAGTGGTGGAGGCTGCCTCGCTAAATATTTTTAAGACGCGGGTTGATGGGTTTTTGATAAGAGAGGGGATTAAGGGTTATGGGGAGAGGGCGGGAATGTGGAACTGAGCAGCGACAGATCAGCCATGATCTTATTGAATGGCGGGGCAGGCTCGAAGGGCTAGATGGCCTACTCCTGCTCCTATTTCTCATGTTCTTATGTTCTTAAATATAACTCAAAAGGTTCGAATTTGAGAGTGCTGCGTATTGGTAAATATAACTCAACAACAACTTGTACTTATGTAGTGCTTCCTATAAAATGAATTATAAAGGGACAGGTTTTAAAGGACATCTTAAATGAGAGAGAAGTGGAGAGGTTTAGGAAAGGAATTCCAGAACTTGGAGCCCCCTGGCAGCTCAAGGTGATGAGAATTAAATTGGGGTTGCAAATGGCACCAGAATTAGAGGAGGGTGGAGATCTCGCGGGGCTGGAGGTGATTAGAGGATTGAGACTGTGGATAGAATTGAAGAGGAATAAAAAAGAATTAAAATCAAGGTGTTGCCAGGCTGATAGCTGAGGACCAGAGAATCATAGAGCCCTGGTGGTGACAGCTGGAAAAGATGGTTTAAAGAATATTATAAAATGTACCCTTATATTTGCGAGAGCAGCATTGCAATTAGGGTAATTTCAACAGTCAAGGATTCCTGCTTAACTTCAGAGATCTCACCGGAATCTGATCAAGCTAAATTCTAAATTAGTTTCATTCTCTGTGTCTTGATTTCCATTGGAGCTTGGAACAGTCAGAAAGGTGTACAGAGTGACTAATTAAAAATTTTGTGGGGAGATAAATAAGACACTGCAGGGTCCAGGCTGTGACCAGTGAAGCCAGTAATTAATGGACTGTGGTTAGAGGATTGGAGCTCTGGAAGCCTCCCACTTCCATCGCCAGGCTGCTGAACTGTTAGCGTTTATTTAATGGTTACATCAAATAACTGCTAGCTGTGCCTAGCCCAGCACTTTCATTAAATCTTTGCTCCCACGCTATCGTTTGAAGATGGTCCAAGCTTGACTATTCCAAAACCTGTCTCTTCTTCTGCCACCCTCAAACTTTCCAATTGCTAAACTGAGGCTGATAGATCTTTACAGAAGAAACAGAGTGTGGATGCTGGGAATGCAAAGTGAAAACTGAAAGTACTCAGCAGGTCTGGCAGCATCATTATATCACACTGGAGAGGCAGCACAGAGGGAGGCCATTTGGCCCAGTCAGTCCATGCTGTGATTTCTACTCCACTTGATCTCCTCCCATCCACCCTCACCTAACTCTAAGGGGGCAATCTTACCAAAAAGAAATTCTGAGTGTTGAACGAGTCTGAAAATGGGGGAGTTTCAGATCCGTTGCTGAGCGAGTTTGAAAATGCAATTCTACATCAGTTTGTACAAAAAAAGAAGCACAATCTGTTTCCCGCTATTATGGGGAGGGACAGGGCCAAAGATTGGTAGCTGACAATAGAGGGTGCAATCACACATGCGCAGATCTCTCTGTTCTGTGCCACACAACGTGGATTTCAATATTGAAATCAGCCTCACACCTGTCCCAGGCATGGGACTGGTCACGCCAGATATCTGGGCCCAGTAGGATCATGGGAGGTGAGGAACCGGGTGCAAGCCTAACTTCCCACCTCTTGCATGATCTTATTGGCTTGCTCTGCCCATAGATCAGTGGGATGAGAAGGTAAGATTGTGCCCTTTCGGTCTCTGTCTCTTTCTCTCCCCCTCTATTTGTTCAGCTTTCCCCTTAAATCTATCCGCTCTAATCACCCCATATTAATCCTTCAATGCTGAGTTCCACATTCTCTTGGTGTAAAGAATGCTCCATTTAATTTCCTCACTGTTATTGTAATGATGCTGTGCCCTTAAGAAATATATTTTAGTCATGTTCTTGTGCAGGATGTTTCTCACAGTCCATTCCATTTTATCAGAGTCTGGCTCCATCAGCACTATATTGTTACTGCAGCAACAAAACTTAATCTGAATTGATGCAGTATATCTTTTGATTTGAAATAATGGAGGGTGCTGTTGTTTGTGCTTTCCCCTGGGATTTTGCAGAGTGGGGCATGATTGGGATGATTGAAAGGTATGATCATATGACTGGGTACAGCTAGGCTGACACAGAATATTCAAACTTAGATGCTGCTTTTGAGTTGAGAGAAAGCAATGTCTCTCCTTTCCCTTCCCTGGAGACTGGAGACTGGCAGCTGCCAGAAACTAAATTTATCTCTCTGAAATTTTGCTGCTTAGAGGATATATCCTTCTCTGAAACTGTTACCTGGATCTCTGTTCAGAAGTGTTAATAAGCTGAAAAATGTAGCATTATATAAGCATCTTTGGTTTTTGTGCTAATTAGTTATACAGAGAGCTTTATATCTATAGGGAATACTGCTGAATTGGAACAATAGAGATAGCTAGCTGTTAAGAGTTCTACTTTGTCACATTTAAGTATTTTAATTGGTAAAAGTTATGCCAATTCTTTTTGTTATATTCTAACTGTGTTCTTAAATAAAGGTTGTTTTGATAAAAGCTTCCTAGTGGGTCACTTGAATCATACCTGGATTGAAAAACATTCTGCTCACCCTAATACCAAAATCAAATGCAAACATTAGGATCTAGGGTTCCTGCATAACATACCCTGGAGTTTCTGAACTGCGCCTTAACATTGTCTTACTTTAATTATCTCTAAAACTTTGCTCTTCTCTACTTTCAGAAACATAGTCCTTGTCCAGTCAATCAAAATATCTCCTAATTTTGAAGACCTCAGTTGTGTCAGGACTGAGAAGTTCTTGTTGGATAGTTTCCTCCCACAGTCTGAAAGACGTGCTGGTTAGGTGGATTGGCCGTGCTAAATTCTCCCTCAGTGTACCCGAACAGGCGCTGGAGTGTGGCAACTAGGGGATTTTCACAATAACTTCATTGCAGTGTTAATGTAAGCCTACTTGTGACACTAATAAATAAACTACCAGGGGATATGAACAATAAAATAGCAAAAAAGGGCTGACTGTCTCCTCCTGTTCCTGTCCAATTGAAATGGAATAAAGTGAACTCCTATCCTTCTCTGTAATGAAAAGAATTTGACCTGTAGATAATGGAATTGAGAATACATTTTCAAACTTCACCTGTGAATACCATTAAAGTTCCTGATTTTACTAAAACAAGAATGTCACAAGTGTCAACAGTGTACGTGTGAAATACAAACTCAGTTGGGGTTTAAGATAAATTGATTTGTTGAAGCCATGGCAAGCAGTTTAATTGTACAAATATCTAACCATTAATATTTCACACAGTCTCAACCAAGTCACTTCATTTATTCAGGGTGTCATTACTCACCGCAGGGCGACCCTTACACAAGGAAATCAACATTGATTTGTCCTTCGGAATGGCTCAATCCAAATGAGATCCGACAAAATGTAACTCTGGAGAAATAAAGAGCTCTGCTTTCTGAGTAGGAAGTTATTGCAAAGCAACATTACCACAATGAATCCTGTGCTTAGGCCCAACACACAATCAGTTCCTTGCAAACAGGGACTGAGATGAGGGGCAATTGTTGGGAAACCGGCACAGTGCAAACGTTCAAGGTGTTGGAGAGAGGCACCACAGGCTGTTCTCCTCCAGCAGAATCGATGGAGAGAGTCACAGCTGAGATGTATCAGTGATTACTCTCCGCTGGAGAGTATGTAATGAGTATAATAAACCCTCTGAAAAGGGAAATTGGCCACATATATTCTGTTTCCTTTAAAGATCAACTCTCAAAGTCTGAGGACACATACCGACCAACTCACGAACAGCCTCTTCCCTGATGCCATCAGACTTTTGAATGAACTTATTTCAAAGAAGAAAGAAAATTACAGCACAGGAACAGGCCCTTCAGCCCTCCAAGCCTGCACCAATCACATTATTCTATTTAGACCAGCCACCTGTACCCCTCCGTTCCCCGTCTGTTCACATGGCTATTGTTGTGAAGTTCATGTTTGCAAAATTATAAACGTTATGATTATTGATGAAATGCTAAGAGTTGTAAAAATTGTCTGTTTAAAAGGTGGTTTAGTTTTGTCTGTGTGCTGGGAAGCTGCAGGTGCAGGAATGTGTGGCATGGTGGCACGGCAGCACGCTGGTTAGCACAGCTGCCTCACAGCGTCAGGGACCCATGTTCAATTCCCAGCTCGGGTCACTGACTGTGCGAAGTCTGCTCATTCTCCCCGTGTCTGCATGGGCTTCCTTCAGGTGCACCAGTTTCCTCCCACAGTCCAAAGATGCACAGGTTAGGTGAATTAGCTGTGCTAAATTCTCCCAGGCACTGGAGTGTACCGACTAGGGGAATTTCACAGTAATTTCATTGCAGTGTCAATGTAAGCCAACTTGTGATGAATAAATAAACTTTACCTTAACTTTAGTTCAGTACAGATTGAAACATTGTATTGAGGGGCAAAACAACAGGGTTGCTGTGGTAACAGGCTTTAGCATTTGATTCACAATGTGTTTTGCATGTTAGCCAATCAATTTAAAATAAGTATTTGAATCACATCAGCCTATCAGATTTGAATTTGGTTCTTTGATAACCTGTAAACCAATCCTATTATGGGTTTTCAGTCCGTCATAGGGAGATCAAAACTGCTCCCAACTCCAAAAAAACTGCCAGAAGCCACAAGAAGACTGTCTGCCAACCACCTGCCACAGCTCACAGCGAGACAGAGAGACACAGACAGACAGACAACTCTCTGCCAGTTGAAAAACCACATTTTATGTCTTTAAAACAAAGCCACATTTCATCTCAGAAGAAACAAGAACAGAAGCACAGAAGTATGAAGATTCCAGGAAGGCAAAAAACCTGATTGATATTTGAGAGTGAATATAAAAATTCCAATTTTTTTTATTTGTGAGTGAGTGGGAATCGTAATTATCTAAACAGCATCCCATTAGAATCTTGTTTCACACAGTTTGTTAATAGTTTAGGTAACCTGGTCACGATTAGTTAGATTAAAAAGACTTAACTTGTTTCTTTTAAAGAGAAAATCTCTGGGAGTTGATTTTGATTGAACCACTGGAACTTGCTGTTGGCAGATTGTACCATTCCCCACGTAATTTTGAAAAGATTATGAAGGGAATGTACTTATCTTTGAGTGGTTAAGTGCTGTTTCTCAGACAGAAGATTACCTTCCCCTTCGTAACACTATCCAAGTAAGTCTTAAATGTCACTAACAAGTCTGCCTCAACCACCTCACTTAGCAGTGCATTCCAGGCCCCACCACCTCCTGTCTAAAAATACTTCCCCCGCACATCTCCACTGAATCATTCCCCGCTTATCTTGAACCTGTGCCTCCTTGTAATTGCCCTGGGAAAAAGCTTCCAGCTGTTCGCCATATCTACGCCCCTCATAAATTAATAAATTTCTATCAGTTCGGCCCTCAGCCTCCGTCACCTCGCATTAAGGTAACCTTTCTTCACCTCAGTACTGACCCTCTTACAGTGCGGCACTCCCTCAGTACTGACCCTCTAACAGAGCGGCACTCCCTCAGCACTGACCCTCTGACAGTGCAGCACTCCCTCAGCACTGACCCTCTGACAGTGCGGCACTCCCTCAGCACTGACCCTCTGACAGTGCGGCACTCCCTCAGCACTGACCCTCTGACAATGCGGCACTCCCTCAGCACTGACCCTCTGACAGAGCGGCGCTCCCTCAGCACTGACCCTCTGACAGTGCAGCACTCCCTCAGCACTGACCCTCTGACAGTGCGGCACTCCCTCAGCACTGACCCTCTGACAGTGCGGCACTCCCTCAGCACTGACCCTCTGACAGTGCGGCACTCCCTCAGCACTGACCCTCTGACAGTGCGGCACTCCCTCAGTACTGACCCTCTGACAGTGCGGCACTCCCTCAGCACTGATCCTCTGACAGTGCAGCACTCCCTCAGTACTGAGCCTCTGACAGTGCGGCACTACCTCAGTACTGTCCCTCTGACAGTGCGGCACTCCCTCAGCACTGATCCTCTGACAGTGCGGCACTCCCTCATTACTGACCCTCTGACAGAGCGGAACTCCCTCAGCACTGACCCTCTGACAGTGCAGCACTCCCTCAGCACTGACCCTCTGACAATGCGGCGCTCCCTCAGCACTGACCCTCTGACAGTGCGGCACTCCCTCAGTACTGACCCTCTGACAGTGCAGCACTCCCTCAATACTGACCCTCTGACAGTGCGGCACTCCCTCACCACTGACCCTCTGACAGTGCAGCACTCCATCAGTCGTGACCCTCTGACAGTGCGGCACTCCCTCAGCACTGACCGTCTGACAGTGCGGCACTCCCTCAGTACTGACCCTCTGACAGTGCAGCACTCCCTCATTACTGACCCTCTGACAGTGCAGCACTCCCTCATTACTGACCCTCTGACAGTGCGGCGCTCCCTCAGCACTAACCCTCTGACAGTGCGGCACTCCCTCAGCACTGACCCTCTGACAGTGCGGCACTCCCTCAGTACTGACCCTCTGACAGTGCGGCACTCCCTCAGCAGTGACCCTCTGACAGTGCGGCACTCCCTCGGCACTGACCCTCTGACAGTGCGGCGCTCCCTCAGCACTGACCCTCTGACAGTGCGGCACTCCCTCAGCACTGACCCTCTGACAGTGCGGCACTCCCTCAGCACTGACCCTCTGACAGTGCGGCGCTCCCTCAGTACTGACCCTCTGACAGTGCAGCGCTCCCTCAGCACTGACCCTCTGACAGTGCGGCACTCCCTCACCGCACTGACCCTCTGACAGTGCAGCAGTCCCTCAGTACTGTCCCTCTGACAGTGCAGCGCTCCCTCAGCACTGACCCTCTGACAGTGCGGCACTCCCTCAGCACTGACCCTCTGACAGTGCGGCACTCCCTCACCGCACTGACCCTCTGACAGTGCAGCAGTCCCTCAGTACTGTCCCTCTGACAGTGCAGCGCTCCCTCAGCACTGACCCTCTGACAGTGCGGCACTCCCTCAGCACTGACCCTCTGACAGTGCGGCACTCCCTCAGCACTGACCCTCTGACAGTGCGGCACTCCCTCAGTACTGACCCTCTGACAGTGCAGCGCTCCCTCAGCACTGACCCTCTGACAGTGCGGCACTCCCTCAGCACTGACCCTCTGACAGTGCGGCACTCCCTCGGCACTGACCCTCTGACAGTGCGGCACTCCCTCAGCACTGACCCTCTGACAGTGCGGCACTCCCTCGGCACTGACCCTCTGACAGTGCGGCACTCCCTCGGCACTGACCCTCTGACAGTGCGGCACTCCCTCGGCACTGACCCTCTGACAGTGCGGCACTCCCTCAGCACTGACCCTCTGACAGTGCGGCACTCCCTCGGCACTGACCCTCTGACAGTGCGGCACTCCCTCAGCACTGACCCTCTGACAGTGCGGCACTCCCTCAGTACTGACCCTCTGACAGTGCGGCACTCCCTCGGCACTGACCCTCTGACAGTGCGGCACTCCCTCAGCACTGACCCTCTGACAGTGCGGCACTCCCTCAGCACTGACCCTCTGACAGTGCGGCACTCCCTCAGCACTGACCCTCTGACAGTGCGGCACTCCCTCGGCACTGACCCTCTGACAGTGCGGCACTCCCTTAGTACTGTCCCTCTGACAGTGCAGCGCTCCCTCAGCACTGACCCTCTGACAGTGCGGCACTCCCTCAGCACTGACCCTCTGACAGTGCGGCACTCCCTCAGCACTGACCCTCTGACAGTGCGGCACTCCCTCAGCACTGACCCTCTGACAGTGCGGCACTCCCTCAGCACTGACCCTCTGACAGTGCGGCACTCCCTCAGCACTGACCCTCTGACAGTGCGGCACTCCCTCAGCACTGACCCTCTGACAGTGCGGCACTCCCTCAGCACTGACCCTCTGACAGTGCGGCACTCCCTCAGCACTGACCCTCTGACAGTGCGGCACTCCCTCGGCACTGACCCTCTGACAGTGCGGCGCTCCCTCAGCACTGACCCTCTGACAGTGCGGCACTCCCTCAGTACTGACCCTCTGACAGTGCGGCACTCCCTCAGCACTGACCCTCTGAATTGCCAACAACAGCAACTCTGATGGGAACTGCATGGCTAATGGAGGAAAACACCCACAGCACAGGGCACAGGGTTTTACCTGGCAGAACTGGACACCAAGTAACATGAAAAACGACTCAGACAGATGACCAAAAGCTTGATCAGAGGGGTAGATTTTAAAGCGTATTAAAATACAGGGAGAGGCAGAGGACTGGGGAGCATTGAGGTGAAGGGACGGCCATGAATGGTGGAGCAATTAAAATCAAGACTGGACTCGAGACCGAGATTGACAGAAAACAACTATCCTGGGAGTGTGTGCGGGGGCTGGAGGAGGTTACAGAGATAGAGAGGGGTGTAGGGGCTGGAGGAGGTTACAGAGATAGGGAGGGGTGTAGGGGCTGGAGGAGGTTACAGAGATAGGGAGGGGTGTAGGGGCTGGAGGAGGTTAACAGGGATAGGGAGGGGGTGTAGGGGCTGGAGGAGGTTACAGAGATAGGGAGGGGTGTAGGGGCTGGAGGAGGTTAACAGGGATAGGGAGGGGGTGTAGGGGCTGGAGGAGGTTACAGAGATAGGGAGGGGTGTAGGGGCTGGAGGAGGTTACAGAGATAGGGAGGGGGTGTAGGGGCTGGAGGAGGTTAACAGGGATAGGGAGGGGGTGTAGGGGCTGGAGGAGGTTACAGAGATAGGGAGGGGTGTAGGGGCTGGAGGAGGTTAACAGGGATAGGGAGGGGGTGTAGGGGCTGGAGGAGGTTACAGAGATAGGGAGGTGGTGTCGGTGCTGGAGGAGATTACACAGGTAGGGAGAGGTGTCGGGGCTATAGGAGGTTACAGAGGTAGGTTGGCGTGTCGGGGCTGGAGGAGGTGACGGGGTAGAGAGGGGTGTAAGGGCTGGAGGAAGTTACAGAGATCGGGAGGGGTTTAGGGGCTCGTGGAGGTTACAGGGATAGGGAGGGCTGTAGGAGGTTACAGAGTAGGGAGGGGTTGAGGTCTGGGTGAGGTTACAGATAGTGTGGATGGGCCGTGGATGGATTTACAAACGGGATTCAGGATCTTTAGACTGAGTCATTGCAGTAACGGGAGTCAGTGTAGGTCAGCGAGCACACAGGGTGATGTCTGATCAGCAGTGGGTGCAGTCTGAGATACAGACAGCAGAATCTCGGGTGAGCAAAGCTTTATTTCAGGTAGAAGATGAGAGGTTGGCTTAAACAGCTTTGGAGTTGTCACATCTGCTGGTAACAAGCTGTTCAGTTTCTCAGGGCATAAAAAGTGAGGCAAAAATACACCTCACTCAAAACGGCATGTGTATGGACCTGTGCCCCTCTCGAGGATGCATGGGGTCAAGCTCCTTACAGGAACAGAGTATATTCCCAGTGTGGTGCTGAGAGACTGCTGTGTTAGCATTAAAAATTAAAGCAATACCCCAGACTACCCCTCAAAAAGTCCTTCTTTGACCATCAGTGAGCTCTGTCCAGTGCCCTGGCTAACGTTCACCCCCAATATCACTAACCAGGTGACCTGGCTGTTATCAGGGTGCTGTTTGTGGGAGCTTGCTGAGTGTCAGTCACTGTCACCTTTCCCAGTGATCTACCTGATAAAACAATAGTTAACAGCAGTACAGCACTTTGACTCTGTCTACACCTCCCGCTGCCTTGGCAAAGCAGCCAGCATAATTAAGGACCCCACACACCCCGGACATTCTCTCTTCCACTTTCTTCCGTCGGGAAAAAGATACAAAAGTTTGAGGTCACGTACCAAGCGACTCAAGAACAGCTTCTTCCCTGCTGCTGTCAGACTTTTGAATGGACCTACCTCGCATTAAGTTGATCTTTCTCTACACCCTCGCTGTGACTGTAACACTACATTCTGCACCCTCTCCTTTCCTTCTCTATGAACAGTATGCTTTGTCGGTATAGTGCACAAGAAACAATACTTTTCACTGTATACTAATACATGTGACAATAATAAAACAAATCAAATCTATTCAAAGCACTTGCTGAAACCCCCACTACCTGACCGGCGGGGGGGGGGTTAATGGCCAGTTGGTAGGGATGTGCTTCTCGGTCTAAGATCAAGCCTCAGATCAAACCCAAAAGGGCCTTTTCTTGTCAGTTTGGATCTCGTGTCTCTCTCTTCTGAGGACCATGAATTGGATTCACTGTGAATTTTGGAGAAAGCAGGGAGATGGATTCGGCTCTGCCCAGTCTGTTCTGCGCATTCGTTTTGTAATTGTAAGAACGAAGTAAACATTTTTTAAAAAAGAGAGTGCTCTAGAAATGCAAGTATTTATCTCAAAAACACACTGCTGGAAACATGTCAGACGCTGCAGGAAAGGCCAGAGCGATGATAGACACCTTTACTGGGAAATAAATCTGAGACACAGGCGATGTGATTCTGATACAATGCTGCCATCTAACCTCAGTGTGAAAACTGCAGCTCCATTCAGCATAAACTGCTGCCTCTCACTAACTAACAGATTTCCAGTCCCACACGCTGCGGGGATTGTAGCGGGCAGTGTGTTGGGGTGTGGGGTGGGGTGGGGTGGGGGGTGGGGGGGTAGGTGGATGGTGGGGGTAGTGGTGCAGGTTTAGGGGGTGGATGTTTGGGGGGGTGGAGGTTTTGGGGGGCGGAGGTTTTGGGGGGATGGAGGTTTTGGGGGGGTGGCGGTTGGGTGGGGTGGAGGTTTTGGGGGGATAGAGGTTTTGGGAGGGTGGAGGTTTGGGGGAGTGGAGGGATGGAGGTTTTGGGGGGTGGAGGTTTTGGGAGGGTGGAGGTTTGGGGGAGTGGAGGTTTTGGGAGGGTGGAGGTTTGGGGGAGTGGAGGTTTTGGGGGAGTGGAGGTTTGGGGGGTGGAGGTTTTGGGGGGGTGGAGGTTTGGGGGAGTGGAGGTTTGGGGGAGTGGAGGTTTTGGGGGAGTGGAGGTTTTGGGAGGGTGGAGGTTTGGGGGAGTGGAGGTTTTGGGAGGGTGGAGGTTTGGGGGAGTGGAGGTTTTGGGGGAGTGGAGGTTTGGGGGAGTGGAGGTTTGGGGGGAGTGGAGGTTTGGGGGAGTGGAGATTTGGGGGGTGGAGGTTTGGGGGAGTGGAGATTTGGGGGAGTGGAGGTTTGGGGGGTGGAGGTTTGGGGGAGTGGAGATTTGGGGGAGTGGAGGTTTGGGGGAGTGGAGGTTTGGGGGAGTGGAGGTTTGGGGGAGTGGAGGTTTGGGGGAGTGGAGGTTTGGGGGGTGGAGGTTTGGGGGAGTGGAGATTTGGGGGAGTGGAGATTTGGGGGAGTGGACCATGCAAAGATCTGTTGACCTTTGGCAGGAATTTCTGGTTTTGGGGTTCACACAGCTGGAAAATCCTGCCCATTCTCAATTCCAAACTCATAGCTTGTTTTTCTAAACAAAGAGGCAGACTGCTGATTTAAAAGAGATCTGTGTTTTCAGAATTGAATGTTGAGGATTACTGAGCAAGTTGATTTGTCTCTTTGGTGGGTCATTGGCTTTATGAGCTTCTTTCATCTCGAACATTGAGGCAGGAGTTCACTCTGCTCATTGGGCAGCAAGAGTGTCAACCTGACTATGTCCATCATGTCCACTTGGGACTCTGAAGCTCCAATGAGCAGAGATGGAATTCCCGGAATTTATTCAGAGGCTCTCGATGTGCTGGGTGTAGATTATTCCGGCACGGTCTGGGGGTGGGCAGCGTTTAAATGGTCTATCTGTTTTTGTCAGATGGTATCTCCCACGCAGGTTTGGTAGGACACTGGTCCTGTCCTTGAGGTGAGGGTGCCTTTCCAGCACCTGCCTTTAGGTGTCTCTACCAGCTGGTATTGTTGTGGGGGCGGTGCTGGGCTTTTTGATGTCCTTCCACTCCCAACCCCCCCACCCCAACCCCACGCCCCCCCACTCACCCCCATCCCCCACCCCCCCAACTCCCCACCCCTTGCTCATGCACCCCCCATCCCCCACCCCGCCATCCCCACCTGCCCCCCCCCCCCCACACCCCACCCCCAACCACCCCCAGGTTCAGGAAGATCTGGCTCCACCTGGTGCAGAGCCATCTGCCATGACTAACTTGTCTGGGGCTATTCCAGGAGTTATTCTGTAATTGAAGAGGAATCGGGACAGTTTGATGTCCAAGGAGGTTGCAGAGTGTTTCTTTCAACCTGCTCTGTCTGCCAGGGCGTTAGATGATGGGTGATATGGAGCAACACTAGTGTGCCAAATTCCATTCAACTTCATAAAACAGGTGAACTCCTGCCCAGTAAAGGTCCCTCCGTTGTCGGAAAGCAGCACCTCCGGGAGCGTGCCGGGAGAAAGGCGCAAAGTTTCTCTGCTGACCCACAAGCTCGGTATGTTCGGTATCTCTGTCTGGACACCGGACATAGCTACATGCCGGCCAGCATTTTCATTTTGGTCACCCCTGGATAGCCATGGTGAAGTTCGGCCAGAATGGGGTGCTGCCCCTGGCTCAGGATGACAACTCTGGAACATGATAGGGATATGCCATCTTCCCTGGTCAGCCGCTCTCTCCACCTCCAGCCTGGGTGGAACTTGAGCTCTAATGACCTTTTTGTTCCCCCATCTACGCTAACTGTTTCAACTTCCCCAGGACCAGGTCTTTGAATCCTGTCTTTGAAGGATTCAAAGGTCTTTGAAAATTTGGGAGAGTTTCCAAAAGATTCATTGATATTACAGTATCTTCCATCGGTGACTTTGTTAAAGGACATCTGTGTCAGTGACTCAGTCTCCTGGACAGTATTCCAATTGGTAATTGCAAGCACCATAATAAAGTCCACCACTGGATTCAGGCCGATGCTATGGGTGGCACCACCTTGTCCTGTTACAATCCCAGTAGTGGCTGGTAGTCTGGGATAATGAGGAATTCTCACCCTTACAGGTACTGGTGAAATTTCTTAACCCCGAATATCACTTTTCGATGTGGGTGTATTTGCATTTTGCAATAGCCAATGATCTGGAAGTGTATGCAATTGGGCGTTCCCCTCCGATTGGCCACCTATGTGTCAATACCACCCTGATACAATACGGGGATACGTCGCAGGTCAGTAATAGTTCTTTCTGTTCGGAATGGGTTAACAGATCTTCCAATTATGTCCGAATTTGATATCAATTATTCAATAGAAGTCACTGATATGTAATGGGACCACAGGTGGCACTGGGTTATTGGTGGAGAATTGTGTGTGGGGTTGGATCAAAGAAATAAAGCAACTTATGAAAAAGCAGAACTTGTGACTCCTTTACTGTACAGCAACTGAGAGGCTCAAACACTTTCTGGGATCATAATGTGCCAGAACATTGGACGAGGGAAGCTGTCGCTTTACCTTATTGAAAGCCAAGGAATGACTAGAAGCCCACTCCCAAGACTGATCCTTTTTTAGTAGTTGGGGTAATGGGGCCAGCATGGAGGCAAGATAAGAACATAAGAAATAGGAGCAGGAGTAGGCCATCTAGCCCTTCGAGACTGCCCCGCCATTCAATAAGATCATGGCTGATCTGTCGTGGCTCAGTTCCACTTTCCTGCCCTCTCCCCATAACCCTTAATCCCCTCTCTTATCAAAAACCCATCAACCCGCGTCTTAAAAATATTTAGCGAGGCAGCCTCCACCACTTCAACGAGCAGAGAATTCCAGAGATTCACCACCCTTTGAGTGAAGAAGTTCCTCCTCAACTCCGTTCTAAACCGCCCCCCCTTTATCTTGAGGCTGTGCCCCCTAGTCCTACTGTCTTTTTTGAGCGGGAAGAGTCTCTCCACCTCTATCCTATCCATCCCATTCATCATCTTATACGTCTCAATGAGATCTCCCCTCATTCTTCTAAACTCTAACGAGTACAAGCCTAGTTTATTCAGCCTCTCCTCATAGCTCAACCCCCTCAACTCCGGTATCAGCCTAGTAAACCTTCTCTGCACTCCCTCCAAGGCCAAAATATCTTTGCGCAGGTGCAGCGCCCAAAACTGCACACAGTACTCCAGCTGCGGCCTCACCAATGCCCTATACAGCTGCAGCAAGACCTCCCTACTTTTATATTCAATCCCCCTCGCTATGAAGGCCAGCATCCCATTCGCCTTCCTGACCACCTGCTGCACCTGCAAGCTGGGTTTTTGCGACTCATGCACAAGGACCCCGAGGTCCCTCTGCACCGTCGCCTGCTGCAGTTTTTCGCCACGTAAGTAATAGTCCTTCCTACCATTCTTCCTACCAAAGTGGACCACCTCGCACTTGCCAACATTAAATTCCATTTGCCATTTCCTGGCCCATTCGCCCAGCCTATCTAGATCCTTCTGCAGACTCTCCACACCCTCCGCACAATTTGCTGTTCCCCCAATCTTGGTGTCATCAGCAAATTTCGACACCCTACACTCGGTTCCCTCCTCCAGATCATCTATATAAATGGTAAAAAGCTGAGGCCCCAGCACCGACCCCTGGGGCACTCCACTAGTCACCATCCGCCAATCCGAATAGCACCCGTTGACCCCCACTCTCTGCCTCCTATTTGACAACCAATCCTCTATCCACGCTAACACCCTACCCCCAACTCCATGTCCCTCGACCTTCTGCAATAACCTCTTGTGAGGTACTTTGTCAAACGCGTTCTGAAAATCCAGAAAGACCACATCCACCGGCTCTCCTCTATCCACCGCCCTAGACACATCCTCATAGAACTCCAGTAAATTTGTCAGACACGACTTCCCTTTAATGAAACCGTGCTGCGTCTGCTCTATCAAGCAATTCCCTTCAAGATGCCTCGCAATTTCCTCCTTAATGACGGATTCTAACATTTTACCTACCACAGACGTTAAACTAACCGGCCTATAATTCCCTGCCTTTTGCCTGGCACCCTTCTTAGATTGGGTATAAATTTCTCGTACCACGTTACCAACCTTTGAAATGCTCTTAATTCCTGAATGGATGTTGGATCCTTGGCGCCTTTGATCACCCGCACTTTGTCCTCCAAGGGTGTAGCCCAGATAGATCCACAATTGGATCTTGGGGGATCCACAATACACGTTTTTCCCTTCTAAGGCATACGCCTGCCTTGGAAAAACCGACTTAGAATTTCCTCAAGGTTCTCTAGGTGCTCCTTACTTGTTTTTCCTGGTATAAGGATGTCATCCAGATAGATAGCAACCTGAGGTAGACCTAGCAAAATGTTCTGCATCATTTGCTGGAAAATTGAGCAGGCTGATGGTACCCCAAATGGCAGTCTGGTTTCTTGGTAAAGGCCCTTATGTGTATAAATTTTGAACATTGGCAGACAAAGTAAAGTAAAAGTAAAGTTTATTTATTAGTCAGAAGTAAGGCTTACATTACATTGCAATGAAGCTATGAGAAATTTCCTGAGTCGCCACAGTCCAGTGCCCGTTCAGGTCAATCCACCTAACCAGCACATCTTTCAGGCTGTGGGAGGAAATCGGAGCACCCGGAGGAAACCCACGCAGACACGGGGGGAACATGCAAACTCCACAAAGAGAGTGACCCATGCTGGGAATCAAACCCCACTCCCTGGCACTGAGGCAGCAGTGTTAACCAGTGTGCTGCCATGCTACCCCAATGTCTGGTAAGTGGGAGGCTTTCAAAAATGTATTAACCAGGGTCCAGTGTAAGCACATTCTTTATAGAGTGAAGGGCAAGGCTTCACTTGAAGAATTAGGAAACCCTGGATGAGAACATAAAAACATAAGAACATAAAAACTAGGAGCATGAGTAGGCCATCTGGCCTCTCTGGGCCTGGGAATTCGTCCACTTTGAAACTCACTAAAACTGCTAATACCTCCTCTCTCTCAATGTTAATCTGTTCAATTATATCACAGACCCCTTCACTGCTTCTTATACCTATTAATAAATTAACTTTATAAACTTTAAAATGAATGCTAGAGCAGGCTTCAAGGGCAGAATGGCCTCCTCCTGCTTCTAGTTTCTACGTTTCTATCCTCCTTCCAACAAATCATCTTCTATTTGAACTCCATTCAATAAGATTGTGGCTGATCTTTTCGTGGACTCAGCTCCACTTACCCGCCCGCTCACCATAACCCTTAATTCCTTCAAAAATGTATCTATCCTTGCCTTAAAAACATTCAATGAGGGAGCCTCAACTGCTTCACTGGGAAGGGAATTCCACAGATTCACAACCCTTTGTGTGAAGAAGTTCCTCCTCAACTCAGTCCTAAATCTGCTCCCCCTTATTTTGAGGCCATGCTCCATGCCCCCCTAGTTCCAGTTTCCCTGCTTCCCTGCTTCTATCTTATCTATTCTCCTCATAGTCTTATGTTTCTATAAGATCTCCCCTCATTCTTCTGAATTCCAATGAGTATAGCTCCAGTCTACTCAGTCTCTCCTTATAAGCCAACCCTCTCAACTCCGGAATCAACCTAGTGAATCTCCTCTGCACCCCCTCCAGTGCCAATATATCCTTTCTCAAGTAAGGAGACCAAAACTGCACACAGTACTCCAGGTGTGGCCTCACCAGCACCTTATACAGCTGCAACATAACCTCACTGTTTTTAACCTCCATCCCTCTAGCAATGAAGGACAAAATTCCATTTGCCTTCTTAATTACCTGCTGCACCTGCAAACCAATTCCTTAAGATTCCTGCACAAGGACACCCAGATCCCTCTGCACAGCAGCATGCTGCAATTTTTTACTATTTAAATAATAGTCCATTTTGCTGTTATTCCTACCAAAATGAATGACCTCACATTTACCAACATTGTACTCCATCTGCCAGACCCTTGCCCACTCACTTATTCTATCTATATCCCTTTGCAGACTTTCAGCGTCCTCTGCACACTTTGTTCTGCCACCCATCTTAGTGTCATCTGCGAATTTTGACACACTGCACTTGGTCCCCAACTCCAAATCATCTATGTAAATCGCAAACAAATGCGGTCCCAAAACTGATCCCTGAGGCACACCACTAGTCACTGATTGCCAACCAGAAAAACACCCATTTACCCCCACTCTTTGCTTGGGATACTTTGCTTGGGATGAGTCGGGATATTGAGACCCTGGACAAAAAGAAGGAGGCACATGACATGCATAGACAGCTGGGATCAAGTGGATCCCTTGAAGATTATAGGGGGTGTAGGAGTAGAGTTAAGAGAGAACTTAACTCTGACTGGCTTAGACTTACTGGCCTGTAATTATTTGGTTTATTGCTATTTCCCTTCTTGGTGCCGTATTAGCTGTTCTCCAGTCCTTTGGCACCTCTCCTGTGGCCAGAGAGGATTTGAAATTAGTGTCAGAATCCCTGCAATCTCCTCCCTTGCTTCACACAACGACCTGGGATACATCTCATCTGGGCCTGGGAATTCGTCCACTTTGAAACTCACTAAAACTGCTAATACCTCCTCGCTCTCAATGTTAATCTGTTCAATTATATCACAGGCCCCTTCGCTGCGTCTTATACCTCTTAATAAATTAACTTTATAAACTTTAAAATGAATGCTAGAGCAGGCTTGAAGGGCAGAATGGCCTCCTGCTTTTAGTTTCTATGTTTCTATCCTCCTTCCAACAAATCATCTTCTATTTGAACTTACTCTTCTTAGAAGCTCCAAACTGGAATTCTACACCACCTTCCAGGCTTCCCTTCCTCCTACAATCAAACCTAAAAATAGATGTAGCCCAACCAATATATCTATACCTACCTCATCCTTCTCCACAATGAACACAGCTGCAAAATATTCATTGAATACCTCACCTGTATCTTCCAGCTCCACACACAGATCACCACTTTGGTCCCTAATGGGCCCTACTCCAATCCTGGTTACCCTCCTGCTTGTGCAATATACTTATAAAGCACATTGGGATTTTTCTTTATTTTGCCCGTCAGTGTTTTTTCATGGCCCCTCTCTCCTAATTTATTTTTTAAGTACTCCTGCACTTTCTTTATTCCTCTAGGGTTTCTGCTGTTTTGAGCCCCCAGTGTCTGTCATAACCCTCCTTTTCATTCCCTGATTCAATTCTGATGACATCCAGGGTTCTCTGGTCTTTTTGTTCCCACCCTTTACCTTTACTGGAACATGTTGGCATTGTACTTTTCCCATTTCCCTTTTGAACAATTCCCACTGTTCTGATGTGAAATTTCCGACAAGTAGTTTCTCCCATTCTGCTTTGGCCAGGTCCTGTCTTACCCAGTTAAAACTAGCCTTCCCCCAACACAGACCCTTTATTTCTGGTCCATCTTTGTCCTTGCTATCACTGAAATACTCCCTCACTGACGCCTCTGCCACCCACCCGGCTTCATTCATTACAATTGGGTCCAATGCTGCCTCCTCTCTTGTAGGACTTTTGATGTGCTGACTCAAAAAGCTTTCCTGGATGCACTTCTAGGAATTCTGCCCCCTCTAAGCCCTTCACAGATTGACTTTCCCAATTAATATTGAAGAGTTTGAAAGCCTCCACTTTTATTATCCTATTATTTTTACGTTTTTACATGTCTCTGAGATTTGTCTACATTTCTGCTCCTCTATCTCCCTGACTCTCTGGAGGACTCTAATAATTCCCAGCAATGTGATTGCCTCCTTTTGAACTAATTTCCCCTCATTAGACATTCCTACCAACCCCAGTATCAGCCTAGTGACCCTCTGCTGCATTCCCTCTATGCCAAGTATATCCTTAGGTAGGGAGACGAAAACTGCACACACTACTCCCGGTATCATCTCACCAAGGCCCTGTATAATTGCAGTGGGACATCCCTATTTCTGAAATCAAACCATCTTGCAATGAAGGCCAACGTACCACTTTTGCCTTCCTAACTGTTTGCTGCACCTGCCTCTCCATTTTCATTGATTGGTGTACAAGGACACCCAGATCCCTTTGTACATCCACACATTCCAATATATCACCATTTAAATAATACTCTTCCTTTCTGCTTTTCACATCAGTGTATAGCTTCACATTTAGCCATGCTGTACTGCATCTGCCATGTGTTTGCCCATTCACTCAACTTGTCTAAACCGCCTTGAAGCCTCCCTTGCATCCTCCTTACAGCTCACAATTCCACCCAGTTTTGTGTCATCAGCAACTTGGAAGTGTTACATTTGACTCCCTCATTAGGGACATTTATATATATCCGGGGAGATAGGACGTGTACAAGAAGGACAGGTTGCATCTAAACTGGAGGGGCATAAATATTCTGGCCAGGAGGTTTGCTAGTGTCACACAGGAAGGTTTAATCTAGTTTAGCCGGGGGGGGGCGGTGGTGGAACCAAAGCAAAGGTGAATTAGCTGAAGGGGAACCAGAGAGTAGGGCCAGCAAGACTCAGAGAAACAGCAGGCAGGGTGGGGTTGCTAATCAAAGAGGGTCTGGTGGACTGAAGTGCTTTTGTTTCAATGCGAGAAGTGTTAACAGTTAAGGCAGATGGACTTAGGGCTTGGATTAGTACTAGGGACTATGATGTTGTTGTCATGGCAGAGACTTTGTTAAGGGAAGTTCAGGATTGGCAGTTTAATGTTCCAGAATACAGATGTTTCAGGGGAGATAAAGGGGGACGTGAAAGGGGTGGGGAGTTGCACTACTGGTTAAGGAGAATATCACAGCTGTACTCCAGGAGGACACCTTGGAGGGCTCATAAAGTGAGGCAATATGAGTAGAGCTCAGGAATAAGAAAGATGTTGTCACAATGTTGGGGGTTTAACTATAGGCTAACGAACTGCCAGGGAGATAGAGGAACAGATATATGGGCAGATTTTGGCAAGGTGTAAAAGTAGCAAGGTTGTTGTGGTGGGAGATTTTAACTTCCCCTATATCGACCGGGACTCATTTAGTGCTGGGGCTGTGGATGGGGCAGAGTTTGTAAGGAGCATCCAGGAGGGCTTCCTGAAACAGTATGTAGATAGTCCAACTAGGGAAGGGGCCATACCAGGTGGTCAGTGTTTCAGTAGGGGAGCAGTTCGGGAATAGTGACAACAATTCAGTAAGCTTTAAGGTACTGATGGATAAAGATAACTAGTCCTCAAGTTAAAATGCTAAATTGGGGGAAGGCTCATTACAACAATATTAGGCAGGAACCGAAGAATGTAGATTGGGGGCAGATGTTTGAGGGCAAATCAACATCTGGCATGCGGGAGGCTTTCAATTGTAAGTTGATAGGGAGTCAAGACCGGCACATTCCTGTAAGGATGAAGGATAAGTATGGCAAGTTTTGGGAATGTGGGATAACGAGAGATATTGTGAGCCTAGTCAAGAGAAAAAGGAAGCATTTGTCAAAGCTAGGAGGCTGGGAACAGTCAAAGCAAGTGTGGAATACAAGGAAAGTAGAAAGAAACTTAAGCAAGGAGTAAAGAGGACTAAAAGAGGTCACAAAAAAGTATTGGCCAACAGGATTAAGGAAAATCCCAAGGCTTTTTATACAATAAAGAGCAAGAAGGTAGCCGGGGAGAGGGTTTGCCCACTCAAAGACAAGGGAGGGAATCTATGTGTGGAGCCAGAGGAAATGGGCAAGTATTAAATGAGTACTTTGTGTCAGTATTCACCAAAGAGAAGGACTTGGTGGATGATGAGGCTGGGAAAGGATATGTAGATAGTTTGGGTCATGTTGAGATCAAAAAGGAGATATTGAGGTTTTTGAGAAACATTAAGGTAGACAAGTCCCCAGGGCCTGATGGAATATACCCCAGAATACTGAGAGAGGCAAGGGAAGACATTGCTGGGGCCTTGAGAGAAATATTTGTATCCTCACTGGCTACAGAGGAGGTCCCAGAGGATTGGAGAATAGCCAATGTTGTTATTTTGTTTAAGAAGTGTAGCAAGAATAATCCAGGAAATTACAGGTCAGTGAGCCTTACATCAGTGGTAGGGAAATTACTGGAGAGGATTCTTCAAGACAAGAATTATTCCCACTTGGAAATAAGTGGACATGTTAGTGAGAGGCAACATGGTTTTGTGAAGGGGAGGCTGCGTCTCATGAACTTGATCGAGTTTTTTGAGGAAGTGATGAAGATGATTGATGAGGATAGGGCAGTAGATGTTGTCTACATGGACTTCAGTAAGGCCTTTGACAAGGTCCCTCATGGCAGACTGGTGCAGAAGGTGAAGTTGTATGGGATCAGAGGTGAACTGGCAAGGTGGATACAGAACTGGCTCGGTCAAAGAAGACAGAGGGTAGCCGTGGAAGGGTGTGTTTCTGAATGGAGGGCTGTGACAAGTGGTGTTCCTCAGGGATCAGTGCTGGGACCTTTGCTGTTTGTAATATATAGAAATGATTTGGGGGAAAATGTAACTGGATTGATTAGTAATTTTGCGGACGACACAAAGGTTGGTGGATTTGCGGATAGCGATGAGGACCATCAGAGGATACAGCAGGACATAGATCAGTTGGGGACTTGGGCGGAGAGATGACAGATGGAGTTTAATCCATGCAAATGTGAGGTAATGCATTTTGGAAGGTCTAATACAGATAGGAACTATACAGTAAATGGCAGAACCCTTAAGAGTATTGATCGGCAAAGGGATTTGGGTGTACAGGTACACAGGTCACTGAAAGTGGCAATGCAGATGGAGAAGGTAGTCAAGAAGGCATACGGCATGCTTGCCTTCATCGGCCAGGGCATTGAGTTTAAAAAGTGACAAGTCATGTTACAGCTTTATAGAACCTTAGTTAGGCTGCGCTTGGAATATAGTGTTCAATTCTGGTCACCACACTACCAGAAGGATGTGGAGGCTTTAGAGAGGGCACAGAAAAGATTTACCAGAATATTGCCTGGTATGGAGGGCATTAGCTTTGAGGAGAGGTTGGAGAAACTTGGTTTGTTCTCACTGGAACGACGGAGGTTGAGGGGCGACCTGATAGTCTACAAGATTATGAGAGGCATGGACAGAGTGGATAGTCAGAAGTTTTTCTCAGGGTGGAAGAGTCAATTACTGGGGGCACAGGTTTAAGATGCGAGGGACAAGATTTAAAGGAGATGTAGGAGGCAGATTTTTTACACAGAGGGTGTGGGTGACTGGAATTTGTTGCCAGGAGAGGTAGTAGAAGCAGATATAGAAACATAGAAATAAGATAGCACAAACAGGCCCTTCAGCCTACAAGTTGCGCTGAACATGTCCCTACCTACTAGGCTTACCTATAACCCTCTATATTACTCAGTTCCATGTACTTATCTAAAAGTCTCTTAAAAGACCCTATCGAATCCGCCTCTACCACCCTATGAGTGAAAAACTTACCCCTGACATCTCCTCTGTACCTACTCCCCAGCACCTTAAACTTGTGTTCTCTCATGGCGACCATTTCAGCCCTGGGAAAAAGCCTCTGAGAATCCACTCGATCAACACCTCTCAACATCTTATACACCTCTATCAGGTCACCCCTCATCCTTCATCTCTCCAAGGAGAAAAGACCGAGCTCGCTTAACCTATCTTCATAAGGCATGCCACCCAATCCAGGCAACATCCTTGTAAATCTCCTCTGCACCCTTTCTATGGCTTCCACATCCTTCCTGTAATGAGGTGACCAGAACTGAGCACAGTACTCCAAGTGGGGTCTAACCAGGGTCTTATAAAGCTGCAGCATTATCTCCCGACTCCTAAACTCAATTCCTCGATTGACGAAGGCCAGTACACCATACACCTTCTTAACCACATCCTCTACCTGCAAAGCTGCTTTGAGCGTCCTATGAACCCCACGATCCTCCTGATCTTCCACACTGCCAACAGTCTGACCCTTAATATTATAATCTGTCATCCTATTTGACCTGCCAAAATGAATCACCACACACTTATCTGGGTTGAATTCCATCTGCCACTTCTCCGCCCAGTCTTGCATTCTATTAATGTCTCGCTCCAACTTCTGACATCCCTCCATACTATCCACAACACCTCCAACCTTTGTGTCATCAGCAAACTAACCAACCCATCCCTTCACACTGTCCACAACAAACTAACCAACCCATCCCTCCACTTCCTCATCCAGGTCATTTATAAAAATCACAAAGAGCAAGGGTCCCAGAACAGATCCCTGGGGCACTCCACTAGTGACCAACCTCCGTGCAGAAAAGACCCATCCACAACCGCTCTTTGGCTTCTGTGGGCAAGCCAGTTTTGAATCCACAGAGCAATGTCCCCTTGGATCCTATGCCCCTTCACTTTCTCAATAAGCCTTGCATGGGTCACTTTATCAAATGCCTTGCTGAAGTCCATAAATACTACATCTACTGCTTTTCCTTTGTCAATGTGTTTAGGCACATTCTCAAAAAATTCACTCAGCCTCGTAAGGTATGATTTACCTTTGACAAAGCCGTGCTGACTATTCTTGATCATACTATACCTCTCCAAATGTTCATAAATCCTGCCTCTCAGAATCTTCTCCATCAACTTAGACTCACTGGTCTATAATTTCCTGGGCTATCTCTTCTCCCTTTCTTGAATAAAGGAACCACATCCGCAATCCTCCAATCCTCTGGAACCACTCCCATTTCCATTGATAACGCAAAGATCGTCACCAGAGGCTCAGCAATCTCTTCCCTCGCCTCCCACATCCCATCTGGTCCTGGCGACATATGGTAGTGACTTTTAAGAAGCGTCTTGACAAATATATGAATAGGATAGGAATAAAAGGATATGGTCCCCAGAAGGGTAGGGGGTTTTAGTTAAGTCGGGCAGCATGGTCAGCGAAGGCTTGGAGGACTGAAGGGCCTGTTCCTGTGCTGTAATTTTCTTTGTTCTTATGTTGTGAAAAGCTTGGGCCTAAGCTCAGATCTCCGCAATATTTCCCACTAGTCACTGCCAGCCACTGGAAAAAAGATCCAATTATTTCCAATCTCTGTTTCCTGTCTGTCAACCAATTCTCGGTCCATGCCAATACATTAGTTTTGCGCACCAACGCCTTCCAAGGAACCTTATCAAAAACTTAAAGAAAATCCAAATACACTGGTTCTCCCTTACATTCTCAAAAACCACCAGTAGATTTGTTAAGTATGATTATGATTTGCCTTTCATAAATCTATACTGGCTTTGTCCAATTATGTTAATGCTTTCTAAGTGTTGGATGGTTTATAATAGACTCTAGAGTCTTACCCATTACTGATGTCATGCCAGCTGGTCTCTAATTATCACCATTTTCTCTACCTCCCTTTTTAAACAGTGGGGTTACATTTGCCACCCTCCAATCTGTAACAACTGCTCCAGAGTCTACAGAATTTTAGAAGATGACCGCCAATGCATCCAGTATTTCCAGGGCCACTTCCTCTAATTCTCTGGGATGTAGATTATTAGGCCCTGGTATTTGTCAGCCTTTAACCCCATTAATTTCCCCAGCATCACTTCCTAAGTTGGCTAAAGTAGACTCGGAGCAAAACCTTTATGGTGGGACAATTGAGGAACAGTGGAGGGCCTTCAAAGCAATTTTTCACAGTGCTCAGCAAAAGTACCTACCAGTGATAAGGAAGGACTGTAGAAGAAGAGATAATCAGCCATGGATATCTAAGGAAATAAAGGAGGGTATCAAACTGAAGGAAAATGCATAGAAAGTGGCAAAGATTAGTGGGAAGCTAGAGGGTTGGGAAATCTTTGAAAGTCAACAGAAAGCCACAAAAAAACTATAAAGAAAAGTAAGATGGATTATGAGAGTAAATTAGCTCAGAATATAAAAACAGAGAGCAAAACTTCCTACAGCTATATAAAACGAAAAACTGGCTAAAGTAAACATTGGTCCTTTACAGGATCAGAAGGGAGATGTAATAACTGGAAATGAGAAAATGGCTGAGGCATTGTACAGGTATTTTGTGTCGGTCTTCACAGTAGAAGACACAAATAACATGCCAAAAATGATGACAGGAAGGCTATGGCAGATGAGGACCTAGAAACTATCATTATCACTAAAAAGGTAGTGTTGGACAAGCTAATGGGGCTAAAGGTAGACAAATCTCCTGGTCCTGATGGAATGCATCCCAGGGCACTAACAGAGATGGGGGGGATAATAGCAAATGCACTAGTGGTAATTTACCAAAATTCGCTGGACTCTGGGGTGGTTCCTGCAGATTGGAAAACAGCAAATATGATGCCACTGTTTAAAAAAGGAGGTAGACAAAAGCTGGTTTGCTTAACTTCTGTAGTGGGGAAAGTACTTGAATCTACCATCAAGGAAGAAATAGCAAGGCATCTGGATATAAACTGTCCCATTGGGCAAGTGCAGAATACGTTCATGAAGGGCAGGTCATGTTTGACGAATTTGCTGGAGTTCTTTGAGAACATTACATATGCAGTGGACAATGGGAAACTTGTGGATGTGGTGTATCTGGATTTCCAGAAGCATTTGACAAGGTGCCACACCAAAGACTGCTGCGTAAGATAAAAGTGCACGCTATTAGGGGTAATGTATTAGCGTGTATAGAGGATTAGTTAACTAACAGAAAGCAAAGAGTGAGGGTAAATGGGTGTTTTTCTGGTTGGCGGTGATTGACTAGTGGTGGTGTCTCAGGGATCAGCATTGGGGCTGCAATTGTTTACAATTTACATAGATGATTTGGAAATGGGGACCAAGTGTAGTGTGTCAAAATTCACAGATGACACTAGGATGAGTAGCAGAGAAAAGTGTGCATAGGACAATAAAAGTTTGCAAAGGGATATAGTCTGTGAGTGGGCCCCAATTCCAAATCATCTATGTAAATCGTAAATAATTGCAGCCCCAATGCTGATCCCTGAGACACCACCACTAGTCACTGATTGAAAGCAAGTGGGCAAGGGTCTGGCAGGTGGAGTACAATGTTGGTAAATGTGAGGTCATCCATTTTGGTAGGAATAATAGCAAAATGGACTATTATTTAAATGGTAAAAATTGCAGCATACTGCTGTGCAGAGGGACCTGAATGTCCTTGTGCATGAAACATAAAAAATTGGTTTGCCGGTGCAGCAGGTAATTCAGAAGGCAAATGGAATTTTGTCCTTCATTGCGAAGGGATGGAGTTTAAAAACAGCAAGGTTATGTTGCAACTATATAAGGATGGTGAGGCCACACCTGGAGTACTGTGTACAGTTTTGGTCTCCTTACTTGAGAAAGGATATACTGGCACTGGAGGGAATGCAGAGGAAATTCATTAGGTTGATTTTGGAGTTGAGAGGGTTGGCTTATCAGGAGAGTCTGAAGCTATACTCATTGGAGTTAGAAGAATGAGGGAAGATCTTATAAAAACATATAAAATTATGAAGGGAATAGATAAGATAGAAGCAGGGAAGTTGTTTCCACTGATGGGTGAAACTAGAGCTAGGGGGCATAGCCTCAAAATAAGGGGCAGGAGACTTAGGACTGAGTTGAGAAGGAAATTCTTCACCCAAAGGGTTGCAAATCTGTGGAATTTCCTGCCCAGTGAAGCAGTTGAGGCTACCTCATTGAATGTTTTTAAGGGAAGGATAGATAAATTTTTGAACAGTAAAGGAATTAAGGGTTATGGTGAGCTGAGTCCACAAATAGATCAGCCATGATCTTATTAAATGGCGGAGCAGGCTCAAGGGACCAGATGGCCTAATCCTGCTCCTAGTTCTTCCTAATACCAATTTTCTTCAATTCCACCTTCTCACTAAACCATTGGTTCAGTACTATTTCTGGGAGGTTATTTGAGCTCTCTTGTGAAGACAGAACCAAAGTTTGTGTTCCTCTATTTCTTTGTTTCCCTGGAAGGAAATGCTCCTTCAATCACAGGCAAGTCCTCTCTCACATTTGCTGTAGATAGGCTCACAGGTAAGCAAACATGGGAAAGTCTGATTGGAGGGACAATGAGTGAAGGTGAGTGGCTTCTCTTGTTTTCAGTGTGTTATCAGTCTTTGGCTAGACTCTCTCTCATCTTCTAGAGACACTGACCCCCTAAAGGAGCAGAGAGATCATAGTGGATTGCATTAGAGCAGCCAGAAGAATCTGCACCCATTTGATTCCCTACCAGGAGCAGATGGAATCTTCAACAGTGAGGAAATGCATTTTTCCACCTGCACAAGCACCCTGAATTCAACAAAAACATCTCCAAACTTCCTGTGCCTAGGTGGACACTGAGTCTGAATGAGTAAGTCTTGTCAGCAAGAGAATGTCTAAGTCTGAGAATTAATATAAGCATGTGTGCCAGTCAATCTAAGTGCCAAAGTATGTTTATGCATGCACCAGTTAACTCTGAACCATCAGATCAGCCATGATCTTATTGAATGGCAGGGCAGGCTCAAAGGGCTAGATGGCCTACTTCTGCTCCTATTTCATATGTTCTTAGCAGAAATAGAGTGGGTACATGAGACAATGTAGTGGATGGAGTTTGAGAGTGAATAAATGAGTGTGGTGAAGTTCTCTTTATATTGTCAGAGGATCTTATGGCTGGCTAGGCCAACTTTTATTAATTATCATTAATTGCACTCAAGCTACCGAGGAACCCCCATTTTGAACCATTACAGCGGTTTGAGATCCCAAGACTGGGAGTGAGCCAGACGCACTCATCCTTCACCCCAAAAACCTGCCCACAAAGCAGGCTCAGCAAGGAATGCGATCAGGCTAAAAACAACCCATCTCCACACGAGTTCCATTGGTACATGCTGTAAGCTGGCTTCAGAGACACCAATACATTAGTGTTAGTTAAACCCAAATCAATCCTGGCCCCCACCCCTTCCCTGATGTACTGAACTTTGGTTTTTGAATAAGTAATATTGTTTTAGCACTGCTCGAGTAGAGACCAATCTATTTTGACAATTTTCAAAAATGTCATTTACTGCACTGCCAAAAATTTGATCTTACCAAAATTTGTTCAACTAGGTGAAAAGATTAGACAGCCTTGATGGTATCCTTGTGCAAGAATCACAAGGAGTTGGTTTGCAGGTGCAACTGGCAATTAAGACAGCAGATGGAATTTTGTCCCTCATTGCTAGAGAGGGACGAATTAAACAGCAAGGTTATGTTGCAGCTGTATAAAATACTGGTGAGGCCACACATGTGGTAGTGTAGTTTTGGTCTCCTTACTTAAGGATATACTGGCACTGGAGGGGGTGCAGAGGAGATTGACTACATTGATTCCAGTTGACAGGGTTGTATTGAGAGACTGAAGCTACGCTCATTGGAATGTAGAAGAATGAGGGGAGACCTTATAGAAATATGTCATGAATAGATTAGAAACAGGGAAGAGGTTTCCACTGGTTGGTGAAACTAGAACTAGTGAGAATGGCCTCAAAATAGGGGGGAGCAGATTTAGGACCCAGTGGAGGACGAACTTCTTCATGCAAAGGGTTGTGAATGTGGAATTCCCTACCCAGTGAAGCAGTTGAGACCATCTCATTGAATGTTTTTAAAGCAAGGATAGATAAATTGTTGAACAGTAGAGGAATTAAGGGTTATTGTAAGCAGGAACGCAAGTGACTGAGTGACTTATTGAATGGTGGAGCAGCAGCCTCGAGGGGCCAGATGGCCTACTCCTGCTCCTAGTTCTTGCGTCATTTTATTTCAAGCACAAGAACCAGAGGGAACATGACAGGGTGGATGCAGACAAGATGCAACCCCTTTGTAAGGGAGAGTAGTTTAAAAATTAGCATTTCCTGTCTGACTGCCAAGTCCTGTCTTGAGTCAAAGCTCTCACCCTGGTTATAATCCCATGTATTCTGATGTCCCCACACTCCATTGGAGGTCTGGTTGGGCATTTTAACAGGAATACCTTGCAATTTTCCTCCATTATCTTGTATATGAAAGATAAGTGCAGAAAATAGTCCAGCTAGTCACAAATGGGAGTCAGTTAGGAATGGGCAATATGGCCTAACCAATGATACCCACATCCCATAAGTGAAAGAAAACATGCCACAGGCCCATTATAACATTGCAAAACCCTCAGGGCAGTTACAGGAGTATGTTTTGTACTGAATTTGCTAGTTTGTGTAACATCAACTTACATAAAACATCAGCAATGAGTTATATAAATGCCCCACTCACTGGGAACATTATTTATTCTACCTCAGGTTCTATTAATATTTTATCACTTGAAAGAATGCAGAACAGTCAGTTCTTTCCATACAGGAGAAAAAGGCAAGTTATGTACAGTCATTGTAGTCCCTGCAGTTACATTGCAAGCATTACAAGAGTACCAGCTATGATAGGCTTCACTTCAAAAGAAACAGCTAGGGCAAGATGTAACACAGAATTAGTTATCTAGTTAGATGCAACATAAATTCTTGCAGTCACCCAGCACTAGGATTCAGGATTTATTTCCTTAGCCACAGGTGGTGGACTAAATACTAGTAAAAAAACTATGAATTTTGAAAGGAATGCAGTACTTTAATGCCACAATTCATTTAGTCATTTGGAATACAACTTTATTAAGATCACAACTTTATGATCTAAACAAAAAGTTAACAAAAAAGTAGGAATGACATTAACATACAACTTGAAACAATGCATATTGTGATTCTACCTGTATCATAAATTAAATTATGCATACACTCCAATGTTGGTCTATCAATACAGTTTTAGTATCAAGTACACAAGTCCAAGTCTGAAGGAAATTGTCATACTGCACACCATTCACTCCCAATTACAACTCCTTTAGCCCCTAAAGATTTAAAGATTATAAGCAGTTAAGTTCTGTTCAGCTAATTAACTGGCAAACACGCTGCATCACAGGACAGCTGCCTATAAAACTAGGCTGCTGGTGCTCGACTCCAGCCATTAATTCACAGGTCATCATCTTCGTCTGGCAAAGCAGTGCCTTGAGCAACCTGGGACAATTAAAAACAAGAGTAAGCATTTTAATAACACTTTCATTTGTTAGGCAGCATTTATGCACACAAAATGGTGAAAATGAGAGTGAAGCCAGTAATGTGCTCTTTTGCAGACAATACAAAAGTACATTAGCAGAGGTCTTCTGGTCAAATCATAACAGCATTACATAACAGGATATAACAAGGGTGCATGGACTTATCTGCAGGATGCAGCAAGTCACATTCCCTATTATCTAATGTAGTCATGATGCCAGCATTGGACTGGGATGGGCACAGTAAGAAGTCTCACAACACCAATGCTCACCTGGTAAAGGAGTAGCACTCAAAGCTTGCACTACCAAATAAGCCTGTTGGATTTTAACGTGTTGAGAGGCTTCTTAATAATGCAGTCAGTTACTTGCCATCTCAAAACAGATGACAGGCAGCAACTCATCAAAATTTCCATATCCTCAGCTGTAAGGTGCAGACTAATGTAAAAGCAACAGTTTCACAATCTAAACAATCCAAGAAAGAATCTAATCAGAACAAAAGAGCCTCACTGATCCCCCACTGAAGCTCTATAGTCACTAGCTGCCCCTAGAATATATTTTCATCTCACTGAATTTTATAGACCATGAGATACTTAAATTATGAAGCAACATTAGTCACACTGTTGCACAGTAGCAAACAAAACATTAAAAATATTTTTACTGGGCAACTTTAAGTTCTAATTTACTCCTGCTTATCCTATAAAGGAAAGGGACTGCTTCAAACTGAAATGTTGCTGATAATTGGTCGATTTACATTAGTGTTAAGACAGCAGAATGCCAGTTACAAATCAATCCACCAAAATCTCAAGAAACTAACAGGCATTAAGATCACAAAGGCACACTGATCAGATGTTTCAGCAATTATCTTAGAGGGTCTACTTTTGAAACACTGGACAGCTGAAAAGTCAGCCAAGTAGTCCTGTTTACATTTGCCATCATGAAGTTGCTTTTTTATGTAGAAAGATAACTGAAGCATAAATAAATCCTATGCCACTGTTAAATGCCTTTAAGGCGTCTGTATGCTGACAGGCAATAATCAGAGCCTGGGCATGTTTCTGCATCCACATATTCAAGTTTGCCACTGCACTCAATTACAGCATTCAATCAAGACTAGGAAAGTAAAAGATTACAGAACACTGATGGGAATAATTCATTAAATGGTGCAAAATAATTTTACATGGCAAAAACCATTTCAGCAATCCAATAAATACTGTACCTTCAGGTCTTCCTCGTACTGTGCTGCTAATGCAGGGTCCATCTGAACCTCTGGTGGTGCCAAAGCTGGCATAGCAACAAACTCCAAATTGGGATCTCCAATGAGCTTCCTGGCAAGCCACAGGAATGGCTTCTCAAAGTTGTAGTTGCTTTTGGCAGAAATATCATAGTACTGCAAGGAAGAATGATGTCAGTGAACTGGAACATCTCATTTCCATAGTATTAGAAACTGTGGCATTTGCACCCATTGGAGTATACTTCATTAAGTATAAGGCTTAAATATTGGGCAACTTGACTCACTAAATAACACCAAATATTTAGTGGAAAATCAGGGTTTAGAAACAGCAGTATGCTGAAACCAGCATGAAAATGAGTAATGAGAATATGGAAGGCATCTTCAATATTTATAATTTCAAAAATTTTAACAATTTGTTTACAGGATAAGGGGCATCACTGACTCAGCCAGCATTTATACCTACATTATTAAGGTGGCAAGCTGCACTTGAACTGCTGCAGTCCATGTGGTGTTGGTACACCCACAGTGCTCTAAGATGGATACAGGAAACAATATAGTCCCCAGTCAGAACACTGTAGCGTTCCCACACACCTGCTGCTCGTCTTTAGGTGGCAGAGGTCACGAGTTTGGAAAATGCTGTCGAGAGCCGTAGTGAGTTGCTGTAGTGCATTATGTGAATGGTACACAATGCTGTCACTGTGCATCAGTGGTGAAGGGAGTGAATATGAAGGCAGTGAATGGGGTACCAATCAAGCAGGCTGTTTTGTCTTGAGGGCATCAAGTTTCTTGAATACTTTGGAGCTGCACTCAACTATGGCAATGGGAGAGTATTCCATCTCAATCCTGACTTATACCTTGTAATAATGAACAGAGTCAGGAGTCATGTTATTTGCCAGACTTCTCAACTTCCAAACTGCTCTTGTAACCGCATAGTTAATCCAGTCTAGTTTCTGGTCAATGTAACCCCCAGGATGTGATAGTGGAAGATTCAGCAACAGTAATGCCAGTGAATGTCACAAGATGCTGAATTCTTTATTGGGGATGGTCATTCTCTGGCACTTATAGCAACAAGGTTAATGGCCACTGACCAACTCAAGCCTGAATGAGGTCTTCCAGGATATCTGGAGGAACTTGTAAATGCAGTGCTTATTTTTGACCTCCAACAACCATCATCTTCTGCACTAGTCTTCCCCCAACAACTTCAGGTTTGCTAGGGCTTTGGTGCCACACTTAAATACTACCCACAATTTCCCTTTCAGATACAAGAATATTTGAAAAACATGCCAAACTTTAGCCCCTAGCCGCAACAGTGATTTCACTGCAGTTCCATGCAAGCAGCTTTATTTCAAGATTACTTCAGTGAAATTTTTAGAAACATAGAAAATAGGAGCCCTTCAAGCCTGCTGCACTGATTGTCCAACTCAGTCTAATCCTGCTTTCTCTCCATAACCTTTGATGCAATACACCTCAAGTGCCCAGAACTTAATTTTGAATTACCTTCTCACTTGCTGTTTTCTTCCCAAGATGTGCACTATATGAAGCATGCCACATCCCTCCTCACTAAAAGCCACATTCTAATGGAACTTTAAGAACAATGATCAAATGCACTGATGCTCATCTTAGAGAAATCAATATTGTACAAAGTAGGACTGCAAATTTCAAAGTTCACAGGTGCACATAGGTTGCAGCTTCAGTTTGTCTTGTCAAAAAAAGACTTAACAACAGAGCACAGTTTAGCCTTTGGTTTTGAGACACCTCATTTCTGTTGTAAAACTGGCCCTTCAGCAGGGAAGCTGCAACTGAATTGATCAAAGATAGATACCCTGCAGTGGAAAGAGGCCATTTGGCCCATTGTGTCTGCACTGACCACAATCCCACCCAGGCCCAACCCTGCTAATCCCTCTAACCTATACATCTCACGACACTAAGGGGCAATTTTCACACAGAATCAACCTAACCTGCACATCTTTGGACTGTGGGAGGAAACCAGAGCACCTGGAAGAAACCCATCCAGACACGGGGAGAATGTGCAAACTCCACACAGTGACTCAAGCTGGGAATCGACCCAGGTCCCTGAAGCTGTGAAGAAACAGTGCTCACTACTGTGCTGTCATGCCGCCCATTGCTGCACAAAAGTTGCAAAAGTCAGGACAAATTGCTGTCAGCTGGATATTAAATGAATGGCTTCAAATGTTATGTCCGCATTATCTGTCTAAACCCTGCGCTGGTTCCTGCCCATGTGGTTTTCTGTCATCAGCTACTCTTTTTATCTTGCACAGAGAAGTTATGAACAGTTTGAAAGATTTCTTGGAAGTTGGTTGAATAGATCTATTTTGTGTGAAGGAAGCTTAATCTGATTCAGAATGTCCATTGAAAAAGGTTTTTCTGACCTACTACTTCCAACCAGATAGTGGAAGAGTATGAATATTGTATCCTACTTCTCTCACAAACATCTATCATTAGTAATACAATATGTTTGTCTTGAATGTGGTTTTCAAAGTTGCAGCCTCAAACGTCATATAACCATCTCTCCAATTCCTGTATTTGTCATGTTTTCAGCATCTGATCAAGAAGTTTGAGGATCAATGATTTAGGAAGAACAAGAGGCACATCTACAGCTTTTTTTCCTAAAGATGCATTTTGGATAACTGAATGAATTGCAAGATGTTGGGGAAAATAGTTCAAGATACCGCTTGGACTTCTCTTCCAATGCCAACATTGTGTTTACACGACAACCAGCGTAAAAATCTCCCAATTATATAAAGATACAGACTCAAGCCATACCTGAAGATTTTTCTTCCTGTGGAAAACAATAGATTTTGCCTTCACTTTTCTGTCTTTAATATCAACTTTGTTGCCACACAACACAATGGGGATGTTTTCACATACTCGCACCAAGTCTCTATGCCAATTAGGAACATTCTTGTATGTCACTCTCGAGGTTACATCAAACATAATAATGGCACATTGAGCTGTTAAAGAAAGAAGTGGTGAGAACCCAAGACATATTTTAACAAATACACAATGTTGCATATCAAGAACCACATAACCAAATCCTTACCTTGAATGTAGTAACCATCTCGGAGGCCACCAAACTTCTCCTGACCAGCAGTATCCCACACGTTAAATCTGATGGCACCTCTGTTAGTATGGAACATTAGTGGGTGAACTTCAACACCCAATGTTGCTGTGAAGGAGTAAACCACAAATTACACTGGTATTAGCATGGAACATAAAAATTAACCCTCAACTCCCAGATCACTTAAGTAACACAAAAGGTTGACGTGCATATGGCCTTTCAAATGGTGGTCATTTAAACAACAAGTTGGTTAGCACAATTAAATTTCTAGGAAAGAGGCAGCACCTATGCAAATGTGAAATCAAATAGGTGACAAAGCAGACAAGAATGGTGAACTGTTTTTGACTGAAGGAAAGTGGATTTTGATACACAGATGATAACTGGGTAACAGGGGCATGCAGATTGGTTTAATGGGCAACTAAAATTCAATGAAGCAAAGTGTTTTATTTTGGTAGGATGAGGAAAAACAACAAACACTAAATGGCACAATTCTAAAAGAGCACAGGAAAAAGTCAAAGTGACAGGACAGGTTGAAACAACTGTTAAAAAACCATATAGCACCCCTGACTTTATAAAGATTGGTAGAGTACAAAAGAAAGTATGAAAACAACAGGTTAAGCCTTGGCTAGTATATTGTGTCCAATTCAGAGTGCCACACTTTAGAACAAGGCCTTAGCAGAAGATTTACTAGAATGGTATTGAGGATGAAGATCTTCCATCACAAATTACATAGGAAAATTTTAGAAGGAGCAAAGTGGAGACAGAACAGTTTCCTTCAGTGGCCATTTTAATTATATGCTTACCTACATACTTCTTTTCAAACTCGCCAGTCAAATGACGTTTCACAAAAGTAGTTTTACCAGTACCACCATCGCCAACAAGTACAAGCTAGAAGAAAGCAAATGATTGGTTAAAGTTACGACTCAAAATCTGCAAGTACTTCGGTCCAATTTTCACACATGAACTTACAAATTAAGAAAAGATCCCCTGCTCCGCCATTCAATAAGATCATGGCAGATTTGCATCATACATTTGGGCAGCACAGTGGTTAGCATTGCTGCCTCATGGCACCAGGGACCCAGGTTCGATTCCCAGCTTGGGCCACTTGCTGTGCAGAGTCTGCATATTCTCCCCGTGTCTGCATGGGGTTCCTCCCAGGGCTCCGGCTTCCTCCCAGAGGGCAGAAGATGTGCAGGTTAGGTGCACTGGCTATGCTAAATTGCCCCTTAAATGTCAGAACTAGCTAGGGTGAATGCATGGGATTGGTGCAAACTCAATGGGTCAATTGGCCTCCTCCTGAACTGTAGGGAGTCTGATTGCAAAAATCAAAGTATATTTTTATTCAAAATCAGAGGAAATCTTGAAGGAAGTCTCTGATGAACAAATGGTTTGCAGTTTTACTAGCATTTGCCTGACATGGTCTCAATATACTGACCAGCCACAGGTCATAACTAAACTCATTTTTAAAAATTAAAAATGGTGTATTCAGTGAGAACGTGCTTTTTCCAGTATTAGAACCACAATCTACAGTGACTATCTCTTGTTACATTTCAGGACATTTGGGTGGTATGGTGGCAGTGATTAGCACTGCTGTCTCAGTGCCAGGACCCCAAGTTCACTTCGGGCCTCAGGTCACTGTGGGATTTATAAATTTTTCTTCTGTCTGCACGGGTTTCCTCCCACAGTGCAAGATGTGCGGGAAAGGTTGATTGGCCATGCTAACTTGACCCTAGTGACAGGGGATTAGCAAGGTAAATATGTGGGGTTTTGGGAATAAGGCATGGGTGGGATTGTTGTTCCTACAGACTCGATGAGCCAAATGGCCTCTTTCTGCACTGTAGGGATTCTATGATAGAAACAGAAGATAGGAGCAGGAGATCATTTGGCCCTTCAAGCCTGCTCTGCCATTTGCTAACATCCAACTCAATAGCCTAGATTGATGATTAATATTTTACAAAAGCCTCAAAAGCTCAGTGAACCAGCAATGAGAATTAACTCTGCCACAATGTCATCCTTAAATTACAGCAGTTAGCACTGCAGCCTCAGCACCAGGTTCACTTCCAGCCTCAAGTGACTGTTGAATTTGCACACACTCCCCATTTCAGACTTTTCTCCCACAGACCAAAGATGTGCGGGTTAGATGGATTGGCTGTGCTAAATTGCCCCTTACTGTCAGGGGATTAGCAGGGTAAATGTGGGATTATGGGGATAGGGCCCAGTTGAGATTGCCATCACTGCAGATTTGATGGTCTGAATGGCCTCCTTGTGTACTGTAGGGATTCTAATTTTCTAAAGTTTAGGACACAAAGTCAGCACTTCAGTTACATTAGAATTGCTGGCTTCAGGTGAGTATCGAGATATCTGGGGTCAGTGTACCTAATCACCAAACAATAACATCGCCAAACCACCCTGGAGCTCCCATCAACTAAAGATTTGTCCCCGACCTTTGCTCTAAGAACATGAGAAAAACCATGGATCCGTTAAAAAGTCTCTTTCCCTGTTTCTCCTCTCAACTCCCAATGTTTTGAACACTCAACCCTACTAAACACTACATCGAAACTGCAAAATCAAAGTTGATAACCAAGGGAACAAGAGAAACAGGCTAAATCATTTTCGTTTGGTTGGGGGATCAAGGGTTCAAAATAAATAGGCCATGACATTGTTAAAAAGCACAATGCTTAGAATTTTAACTTGTAGGTAATTATGGAAATTCTGAAACATGTTTATTTGTGAAGCTGGTAAAAGATTACTAGCATTGGAGTACGAATTAAGATCAGAGGACACATAAGAACATAAGAAATAGGAGCAGGAGTAGGCCATCTAGCCCTTCGAGCCTGCTCTGCCATACAAGATCAAGGCTGATCTTATTGACACCAAGAGGATACTTTCACAGACTGCCTTACAAGCATGGCTCTAAAGGCATAAGAGCTGGCAAGACTCTTGAGAAACTTATCAATCCAGGAAAATACCTGGATACATTTGCAATAAAAGTAGATGGCATGCAAGCAGAGAAAACCCATGTATTTTGTTCCTCTCGACTCCTTTACTGCCTGCTGCACCTACACGCTTACCTTCAGTGGTGCGCAAGGACCCCCAGGTCCCGCTGCACAGTCCCCTCTCCCAATTTACACCTATTCAGGTAGTAATCTGCTGCCTTGTTTTTGCTTCCAAAATGAATAACCTCACACTCATCCAAATTATACTGCATCTGCCATTATTTAGTACACTCAAACTGTCCAGACCATTCTGAAAGATTTCTGCATTCTCATTACAGTTCACCCTCCCACCCAAGTTGGTTTCATCTGCAAACTTTGAGATGTTCCATTTTGTTCCCTCATCCAAATCATTAATATACATTGTGAATAGATGGAGTCCCAGCACCGATCCCTGTGGCACCCCACAGTCGCCGCCTGCCAATTTGAAAAGCACCAAATAATTCTTACTGTTTCCTCTCTGCCAACCAGTTTTCTATCCGTTGGAACGACAGAGGTTGAAGAGTGACCTAATAGAGGTTTACTAGAATGTGAATGGCATAGGCAGAGCGGACACAGTCAGAGCAGACACAGTCAGAAGCTCTTTCCTAGTGTAGAAAATACTAGGGGACATAGGTTTAAGGTGCATGAGGAAAAGTTTAGAGGACATGTGCGAGGCAGGGGGTGGTGAATGTCTGGAGTGCACTGTCTGTGAATGTGGTAGGAGCAGGTATGATAGTGGCATTTAACTGTACTGAGTACAGTTGCAACAAGACTTCTGCCAACATTCCAGGTTCAAATCCCACTAGTTGAATTCAAAAAAATCTGGAATTAAGCGTCTATTGATGACCACGAAGCCATGGGTAACACAGCAGCACAGTGACTGGCACTGCTGCCTCTCAGCGCCAGGGGCCCAAGTTCGATCCCCAGCTTGGGTCACCATCTGGGTGTTTTCCGTGCCTGCGTGGGCTTCCACCAGGTGCTCCAGTTTTCTCCCAGTCTGAAAAGCATGCTGGTTTGTTGTATTGGCCATGCTAAATTCTCCCTTGCTGTAAAGGGGCTGCAGTGTGGTGACTAAGGGATTTTCACTAACTTTATTGCAGTATTGTTTATTTAGTAGCCTACTTGTGACTAATGAATATATTTTAACCTGTTATCAACTGTCAGACAATCCCAATGGGAAAAACCCATCTGGTTCAACATTGTCATTCAGGAAAGGAAATCTGCCGTCTTTACCTGGCTTGATCTACATGTGACTCCACAGCCACAGCACTGTGGTTGATTCGTAACTGCACTCTGAAATGGCCAAGCGAGACACTCAATCGCAACAAAGTCTCAGAAACGAAACCAGATGGACCAGCTGGCATCAACCAATGCACCAGAAAAGACAACAGCAAAAACAAACAGCCTTGTCCACCCTAAGTCTTCCTTACTAACATCTGAGGGCTAGTGCCAAAATTGGGAAAACTGTCTCACAGACTAGTAAAACAACAGCCTGAGGGTAGCAGGGGAAGGGGGCATTTCCGAATGGAGGCTGTGACAAATGGCATTCAGCAGGGATCACTGCTGGTACCTTTGCTGTTTGTAAGACATACAAATGATTTGGAGGAAAACATAACAGTTTGATTAGTAAGGTTGCAGATGACAAAGGTTGGTGGATGTGCAGATAGCAATGAGGACCAGAGGATACAGCAGAATACAGATCGGTTGGAGACTGGGCAGAAAGAACACCAATGCCCTATACAGCTGCAGCAAGACCTCCCTACTTTTATATTCAATCCCCCTCGCTATGAAGGCCAGCATCCCATTCGCCTTCCTGACCACCTGTTGCACCTGCAAGCTGGGTTTTTGCGACTCATGCACAAGGACCCCGAGGTCCCTCTGCACCGTCGCCTGCTGCAGTTTTTCGCCCCGTAGGCTGATACCGGAGTTGAGGGGGTTGAGCTATGAGGAGAGGCTGAATAAACTGGGCTTGTACTCGTTAGAGTTTAGAAGAATGAGGGGAGATCTCATTGAGACGTATATGATGATGAATGGGATGGATAGGATAGAGGTGGAGAGACTCTTCCCGCTCAAAAAAGACAGTCGGACTAGGGGGCACAGCCTCAAGATAAAGGGGGGCGGTTTAGAACGGAGTTGAGGAGGAACTTCTTCACTCAAAGGGTGGTGAATCTCTGGAATTCTCTGCCCGTTGAAGTGGTGGAGGCTGCCTCGCTAAATATTTTTAAGACACGGGTTGATGGGTTTTTGATAAGAGAGGGGATTAAGGGTTATGGGGAGAAAGTGGGAAAGTGGAATTGAGCAGCGACAGATCAGCCATGATCTTATTGAATGGCAGGGCAGGCTCGAAGGGCTAGATGGCCTACTCCTATTTCTTATGTAATCTGGACAAATGAGAGGTAGTACATTTTGGAAGGTCTAATACAGATGGGAAATATACAGTAAATGGCAGAACCCTTAAGAGTATTGATAGGCAAAGGGACTTGGGTGTACAGGTACACAGGTCACTGAAAGTGGCAATGCAGGTGGAGAAGGTAGTCAAGGCAGCATACAGCATGCTTGCCTTCATCGGCCAGGGTATCGAGTTTAAAAATTGGCAAGTCATGTTGCAGCTTTATAGACCCTTAGTGAGGCCGCACTTGGAATACAGTGTTCAATTCTGGTCGCCACACTACCAGAAGGATGGGGAGGCTTTAGAGGGTACAGAAAAGATTTACCAGGATGTTGCCTGGTATGGGGGGCATTAGCTATGAAGAGAGTTTGAAGAAATTTGGCTTGTTCTCACTGGAACGACAGAGATTGAGAGGTGACCTGATAGAAGTCTACAAGATTATGAGAGGCATGGACAGAGTGGATAATCAGAAACTTTCCCAGGGTGGAAGAGTCAATTACTAGATGACATAGGTTTAAGGTGCGAGGTGCAAGGTTTAAAGGAGATGTGCGATGCAGATTTTTTCTTTTAAAAACCACACAGTAGTTAGTGGGTACCAGGAACACGTTGTCAGGGGAAGTAACGGAAGCAGATATGCTAGTGACTTCTAAGGGGAATCTTGTCAAATACATGAACAGGATGGGAATAGAGGGATAGGATCCCCAGAAGGGCAGGGCATTTTTAGTTAAGCCAGACAGCATGGTCAATGCAGGCTTGGAGGGCCGAAGGGCCTGTTCCTGTGTAGTAATTTTCTTTAATTACCATTAGCCCTCAGTGGGCAGCACATTGGCACTAGTTAACTGCTGGGCATAGCACTATCACCTGGGGTCAAGGCCAGTCATCTTCACAAAGAAAGAAAGCATATGAAATAATTCTCATGTCCTTTATTTAATTTCTCCTTGTCTTTTTACTTACCATTTCATTTTCCTGCAAAAATTGGTTGAACATGACAAAGTATTTCCTTGCATTATTCTAATATTGCTTGGTTAACAATAATTGCTTATTTTATACAAACCAATGCAGTAATGGTTCTGCAGAGACCCAATCTTGGCACAAATTCACATTGGTGGGAGCGAGTCAGAATTAGATCTGATGAGCTGTACTGGCATTCCATAAGACACATGGCAAGTAATATGAATATTGTAATAACTATTCTGGTGTTTATACAAAAATATGATATTTGATCAAAATGGACACCCCTATCTACAATGCAAGTGTTGCATAGAAAGATGTCACAGGTATGTACATTCAGAAGTGATGGAGAATAGTGACATTGCAACCATCATTTCTTGCAATTAATCTGAAGCAAAAAACCTCCAACCACATCCAGTATTTTTAGACAAGCAAGCATATAATGTCATTATCACATGGATGGACCAAAAGACCCCATACATATCAATAGGTATCATCCAAAATTGTTTTTTCCCCCAATTCAAGCAATCTGAAGCCAAACTGTATTCAAATTCATTTCTAAAGCATCACTGAAATAGTGATGCACACACTGTAGGTCTGATGGAATTCTGTTACACAATATGGAGAAACAGAATTGTGAAATTAATTCATTTTACCTTGATCCCAGCAACAATTCTTACCTTGAACTGAACTTGAGGTTCTCCTTGATCACCCATAGTTTTTCTTTAAAAAACCTTTAACAGAAGGCCACAATTAGGCACAAGTTTTGAAATGATGTATCTACATTAATATCAACTCAGAGAACATTCCACAAATGTGAGGAAAGAGCCCAAAAATAAATGGTATCTTTGGACATAGTTAAAATGGCAAAAAAGTGTTAAATGCGTCATAACTTTCCCCTTTTGCAGCAATTCCCAAATCCCCAAAACCTTCCTAAACTTTACCAGGCGCCAGCAGCGAGAGGAGAAGATTCCAGAAGGAGAAATGTTTGTGAACAAAGGCAGGAAGGACAAGGATGGAGGGAGAGGCCGGGCGGCCATGTGCTCAGCCAGGGCCCGCGCTCGGCTCCCCGCCAGGCCCACACTGCCCCTCCCACCCGGCTCCGGGGCCAGGGAGGCGGCCAGCCACTGGGCCCGAGCCCCGGGCTAAGACCCGAGCCGAACCCAGTCAGAAAGGAGGCCTCCCCGGCCGCACACAGAGCGGCTCCTGGGGCCAATGCCTTCCGCCTCCCCCCCGGGAGGGGAGTCCCGCTGCCTCTCTCAGCGGACCAGGCCCCGAGAGCGGGAAATGGCGCCCAGGCCTCAGTAACGGGCGGGAAGCGGGCGGCGCTGTGGGTGGCGGGGGTGGGGGGGGTACCGGGCCTGGGAAGGGAGGGGAGGGCGGCTGGGCTGGCTGAGGGTCAAGGTCTTCCTCTCCCTCCTCCCGGGGCCGGGCAGGGAGTCCCGGGCGCCCCACTCTTACCCCTCTCCCCGCCTCCCGCGCTCACCTTCCAGAAGCCTCTCTCACTCAAAATGGACGCTCGAGCTTCAAATAGCCTGCTCAGCGCAGCACGTGATCAGCGGGCGTGCGCGGGCCCGACAGCAGGGGGAGCGCTGCGTGCGCAGGCAAGCGAGCAGCGGAAGCGCGGCGTGCGCGGTCCCGCGAGCAGAGGGAAGGCCGCGTGCGCGGACCCGCGAGCAGGGGGGGGGGAGAGCCGCGTGCGCGGTCCCGTGGGCAGGGCGTGCGCGGCCCCGCGGCAACGGCGAGCGCGACGGAGCATGCGCACAATGGGGAGCGGGCATGCGGAGGGCTCATAAGACTGTGAGCATGCGCACGGCGAGGTCTGCGCCGACAGAGTGAGCATGCGCACTGTTGCCCCCAGGGTGGACCCACGTGGGACACTATGGGGATCAGAGAGTGACCCAACCAAGTATTGTACATCAGAACAAGGAGCAAGAGGAGTCCATCTGGCCCTCCAGCCTGCTCCGCCATTCAATAAGATTGTGGCTGGTCTTTCTGTGGACTCAACTCCATTTACCCGCCCGTTCACCGTGACCCTTAATTCCTTTACTGTTCAAAAATCTATCTATCCTTGCCTTCAAAACATTCAATGAAGTAGCCTCAACTGGGCAGGGAATTCCACAGATTCACAACTCTTTGTGTGAAGAAGTTCTTCCTCTAAGTCTGCTCCCCTTTAGTTTGAGGCCATGCCCCCAGGTTCAAGTTTCACACACCAGTGGAAACAACTTCCCTGCGTCTATCTTATCTATTCCCTTCATAATCTTATATGTTTCCATGAGATTCGCCCCCCTATTCTTTTCAATCCCACGAGTGTAGCTTCAGTCTACTCAGTCCCTCCTCATATGCCAACTCTCTCCAAAGTCAAGATGACCCTATGATAACCATACTGTGATCGCTTCTTTTGAGAGGATCCCTAACGCATAGAGCCATAGAAGTTTACAGCATGGAAACAGGCCCTTCGGCCCAACTTGTCCATGCCACCCTCTTTTTTAAACCCCTAAGCTAGTCCCAATTGCCTGCATTTGGCCCATCCTTCTATACCCATCTTACCCATGTAACTATCTAAGAGACAAAATTGTACCTGTTTCAACTACTACCTCTGGCAGCTCGTTCCAGACACTCACCACCCTCTGTGTGAACTATAAGATCATTAAATATTCTTGCCTTATTACTCAGGACCAGATCTCAGACAGCTTGTTCCCTCGTAGGTTCCATTACATACTGTTCTAGGAAGCTATCATGGATATATTCTATGAACTCCTCCTCAAGGCTGCCCTGACTGACCTGGTTTGACCAATCAACATGTAGATTAAAATCCTCCATGATGATTGCTGTACCAGTTTTACATGCATCAGTTATTTCTTTGTTTATTTCTCGCCCCACTATGATGTCATTATTTGGGGGCCTTTAGGCTATGCCAATCAGTTACTTTTTCTCCTTACTATTTCTAAATTCCATCCAAATGGATTCAACCTTTTTTCCAGGGAAAAGGCCCCTTTTCCCTGACTAACCTGACCTCAAAATCCGACATTTCTTTGCACTTCTAGATTAAGCTGAGGGAGGAAGACAGGCACTTTAGCCAAGGAATTTGCTTGGGCTAAAAGATTCTCTAAAGGTGGAATCACAGGTAGATAGAGCAGTGAAGAAGGCTTTGGGCATGCTGGCCTTCATCAGTCAGGACATTGAGTATAGAAGTTGGGAAGTTATGTTGCAGTTGTACAGGACATTAGTGAGGCCGCACCTGGAGTATTGTGTTCAGTTTTGGTCGCCTTGCTATAGGAAAGAAGTTATTAAACTGGAGAGAGTGCAGAAGAGATTTACAAGAATGTTGCCAGGACTCAAGACACTGAGTTATAGAGAGAGATTGGACAGGCTAGAACTTTTTTCTTTGGAGCGTAGGAGACTGAATGGTGATCCTATAGAGGTGTATAAGATTATAAGAGACACGGATAGGGTGAATGCACTTTTTCCCAATGTTGGGGAATCGATAACTCATGGGCACAGGTTTAAGATAAGAGGGGAAAGAATTAATAGGAACCTGAGGAGCAACTTTTTTACACAGAGGGTGGTACATGAGTGGAATGAGCTGCCAGAGGAAGTGGTTGAGGCAGAGACATTGACAACATTTAAAAGGCATTTTTGGACAGATGCACGGATAGGAAAGGTTTAGAGGGATAGGGGTAAATTTAGATGGGCATTTTTGTCGGCATGGAACGTGCCGTAGTTTCTATGATTATAGAGTCATTGAGTTTACAACATGGAAACAGGCCCTTCAGCCCGACTTGACAATGCTGCCTTTTTTAACCACTAAGCTAGTCCCAATCACCCGCATTTGGCCCATATCCCTCTATAACCATCTTATTGATGTAACTGTTGAAATGCATTTTAAAAGACAAAATTGTACCAGCCTCTACTACTACCTCTGGTAGCTCGTTCCAGACACTCACCACCCTCTGTGTGAAAAAATTGCTCCTCTGGACATTTTTGTATCTGTCCCCTCTCACCTTAAACCTACGGCCTCTAGTTTTAGACTCCCCTACCTTTGGGAAAAGATATTGACTATCTAGCTGATCTGTGCCCCTCATTATTTTATAGAACACTATAAGGTCACCTGTCAGCCTCCTACACTCCAGAGAAAAAAGACCCAGTCTTTCCAGCCTCTCCTTATAACTCAAACCATCAAGTCCTGGTAGCATCCTAGTAAATTGTTTCTGCACTCTTTCTAGTTTAATAATATTCTTTCTGTAACAGGGTGACCAGAATTGCACACAGTATTCCAAGTGTGGCCTTACCAATGTCTTGTACAACTCCAACAAAATGTCCCAACTCCTGTATTCAGTGTTCTGACCTGTGAAACCAAGCATGCCGAATGCCTTATTCATGTGGCATCCACATGAACATATCTGTTTTTTGTGCTGATGTCTATAGGGATACTGCTTACATTGGAACTATAGAGGTTGCTAGTTGTTAAGGATATCTTGCCATGTTTAAGTATTTCCAATTGGTAAAAGTTATGCTAATTATTTTTGTTATATTTTAACTGTGTTGGTGACAATAATGTTTTGTTTGATAAAAGCTTCCTAGTAGGTCACTTGAATCATACACAGAGTGGAACACCTTATGCTCACCCTAATGCCAAAATAAAAATAGTTGGTGTCTCGTCTAACTTCATGAAAGACCTTGGAGTTTCTGAACTAGTGCCTAACATCTTTATCAATCTTAAATCCTTCAAGTGCCTGAATTATCTCCTACTTTTCCATGGCCTGTGCAGCATTTTCTTCTGAGGTAGAGACAAATGCAAAGATTCAATTAATATCTCAGCCTCCATGTGTAAATATTACTTTGCGATTCCCTTTTATGCTACCTGCCAATCTCTCTTCATACTCTCTCTGTGCTTATTTGTTTCTCCATTTGCTCTCCGAACCTTCCAGATTCAGTCTGGTTCTTGGTTGCACTTTTTACCTGACATTTGTCATTAACAACCTTTTCCTCTTCCTCCAATGATGTCGGTGGACTTTGATTGCAAGCCCATTATGTGAACTCCACTGTGACCCTTGATAAGGAGAGAAGGAAGCCAAACAAACTTTCGCGGAAGGTATGATAAAGTCTTCAGTCAACTGGGCACACACCTCTTCAACCACACACTCAATCCTTCTGGCAGTTAAGGCCTACTTACCCATTGCCTGCTTACTTGCTGCCTTCATCGGCATACAAATCTCTCTGGGATGATAAGAAGTCTCACAGCACCAGGTTACAGTCCAGCAGGTTTCTTTGGACTCTCGAGCTTTCAGAGTGCTGCTCCTTCCTCAGGTGAGTGGCTTTACTTTAACCTGGTTTTGTGAGACTTCATATTGTGCCCACCCCAGTCCAACACCAGCATCTCCACACCATGACCCTCTGGGATGGCCATTCATTTGCCTTCTCCTCCCTCCCCAACATCGCTTCGCCTAGACATGTCAGGCAAGCTCAGGTTTTCTGCTGATAAGAAGAGTGTAGAGCTTCACTCTGTCAGCCCTGAAGCTGTATCCACACTGCCCCTGGCCACTCACACAGCAGATTTAATGCCACTCAAATACTCATTGGTCTCAGGGCAACAGCTTTCAGGAGCAATGACCTCAAAAAAGATATGTTGAGAGGTCAGAGCATAGTGAGCTGTGAGCGGTGGTGTATATGACGTGTGTCCAGACTTGCACACTCACAAATGGTAGTCAATGTCTAAACATGCAGATGTAGGATTATTGCGTGGTTACTGTGTTGACAATGTGAGGGAAATGAATCTGTAGGAAATCATTCTCAAACTTCAACTGGCATCCAAATTCCACAATCTTAAATGTCCGTAACCGTTAAAATAACAAGCAGCAATATGGAATACAGGAAACCGCCAAACTATACAAGAGAATATACACGTATATTTCATATATACACACACTGTGTTGTATTCCTGTGGCGCTTGCGTACCTTCCAGTCCTCTTTATCTTTCTTTTCCTATTCCAATGTTTGCGTGCAGCCCCAACATCCACAGCAGAGGAAGCAACCTGTTGACTATGGTGATGTTGGCCTGCACCCTCTGGTAGCCTGAGATATAGAGGGCCCTGTTCTTATCTTCTTATGTTCTGCCCGCTGAGGGTCTCCGGCCCAGCTGTGCGTTCACCTCCTTGTCCTGACCTGCTGGAGGCGATGGGGTCACTGGCAGAGGGAGGTGGGGTGGCAGGGCACCCATGGAGTGCTCTAGGCTGAAGACCACAGGCTACGTGTCTGTACTGTACTCACTTTCGGAGACATTTCACTTCTGCCAGCAGGTATACAAAACGTACCCCTCCATGGGTACCACCACTCCTCTCCACACTCCACATTGCCTCTCTGCTCTCTCCACATTGCCTCTCTGGTTGCTGCTCACTGTGGCCAATCAGAGCCCAGCCTCTCTGACTAGTCAGCCTTTCAGCAGTTGATTCTCAGGCTGTGATTGGTCATTTTTATTTGCTTTCTTTACAATTCTGAATGGCGAACGGCAAAATCAACAGTTTTAGACACACAGTTTGCGCATATAAGGCTGTTGGTGATGTCTACTCCATGGGTCCTGCAGAACTTAAGGGGAGGTGATGGCCCAGTGGTATTATCACTAGACTATTAATCCAGAAACTCAACTAATGTTCTGGGGACCCAGGTTCAAATCCTGCCACGGCAAATGGTGGAAAATGAATTCAATAAAATATATCTGGAATTAAAAATCTACTAATGACCATGAAACCACTGTCAATTGTCAGGAAAAACCCATCTGGTTCACTATTGTCCTTTAGAGAAGGAAATCTGCCGTCCTTACCTGGTCTGGCCTACAGGTGACTCCAGAGCCACAGCAATGTGGCTGACTCTCAACTGCCCTTGGGTTACTAGGGATGGGCAGTGAGTGCTGGCCCAGCCAGCGATGCCCATGTCCCATGAATGAATGAAAAAAACCCTGGGGGCTTCTCAGGAAACCCAGAGTTCCATGGACCCCAATTTAGGAACATCAGCGATAAATAATCCATCACACTTCTCCTTCTCTTTGATTCTGAAGAAAAGTCATACGGATTTGCAACATTAACTCTGCTCTTCGCTCCACAGGTTCTGCCAGATTGAGGTTTTCCTGTATTTTCTGTTATTATCCTTAATGGGCCTTAAACTGTAACTCTGGGAGCAGCTGCCAAGGGCAGACTGGAGGCATCTTCATTGACCTCCTGGGGGAGGCCTACCTCACCTTCAGCACAGGTAGGGTCGTGCCCCTCCCTGGCTAACTCAGTGGCCTCCTCCTCAGAAGGGGTATAGACTCGAATGTCCAGCATGTTGCCTACGTACCTACAGCCTTGGCCCACTCTCTCTTACTGGGGGTATTATTGTCCTGCAGATGGACAGAAGGATTGATTGTCATCCCAGTGATAGCGTGTCCCTTCCTGCTGCCTCGGCAAAGCAGCCAGCATAATCAAGGACCCCACGCTTCCCAGACATTCTCTCTTCCACCTTCTTCCTTCGGGACAAAGATACACAAGTCTGAGGTCACGTACCAACTGACTCAAGATAAACTTCTTCCCTGCTGCTGTCAGACTTTTGACGATTGCAGAATAGCAAAGGCAAGTTCCACCATATGGGAACATCGAGGAATCAGCCCAGCAACAAAACTGAAGGTCTACAGCACTGTGGTACTCACTTTCCTCCTGTATGCCTGTGAAACGTGGACTGTGTATCGAAGGTACGCAAGACAGCTCAATCATTTCTTTACAGAATATTATGCATCCGATGGCAAGACAAAGTACCAGACACTGAAGTTCTCTCTAGAGCAAGTCTACCATCAGTCCATACACTGCTGATGAGAGCGCAGACCCGGTGGGCAGGTCACGTCATCCGTATGTCAGACGAGCGCATACTCAAGCAGCTACTTTTTGGGGAACTCTCTGCTGGAAGACGCTCGCATGGAGGGGAGAAGAAACATTACCAAGACACGCTCAAGGCATTCCTGAAGTCGCTTGACATTGACACAACCACCTGGGAAATGCTGGCACAAAACCGCCCTACCTGGTGTTGCCTCATTCACAATGGCTGTCAAGCTCACGAAGCAAGGTGTATTGCTAAAGCACAACTTCAGCGCAAACTAGACGAGTCCAGAGCCACAGCGCAACAACTACAGTGCCTACACAAGTCTGTCCAATATGTGCCAGGACATTCTGTGCCCGAATTGGCCTGATCAGTCATCTTCAGACACATCGCATCCAGCCTCAAAATGACTAACAGTGTCGAGGTCCTCATCTACGATGGACAAATAACAGACTTTTGAATGGACCTACCTTGCACTAAGTTGATCTTTCTCTACACCCTAGCTATGGCTGTAACACTACATTCTGCACTGTCTCCTTTCCTTCTCTATGAATGGTATATTTTGTCTGTATAGCATGCAAGAAATAATACTTTTCATGTCTGTTAATACATTTGACAATAAAAAATCAAATCAAATAAGATATCCAGATCTTACACTCCCACATCAGCATCCATCACCAAACTTAGACTGCAGAATGGGAGATCCTGGCCATTAACAACAATAGACTTGTTAGCAATCCAATGGGATTAAAAAGGCATTGGTAACATTGATACATAATGGGCTACGGGATATAAAGTAGAGAGTAGTGGTGAGCTGGGGGCAGGAGTTCCCCAGAGACTAATAGATGAAACAAAACTGGGAAATGTAGTAAACAATGAAGCAGATGCTAACAAGTTTCCAAAGGACATTGCCAGAATGGTAAACTGGGCAGAAACATGGCAGATGGAATGTGAGGCAGGTAATTGTAAAGTGATACATTTTGGGAGATAAATGAATGAAATTGGAGCAAATTGAGCACACATGAAAATCTTATGGGATTCTTGGCTTTCCAAACAGAGATAGACCCAAAAGCAAGGACTCATACTACATGTCCTGTCCCAAAGACATAAAAGAGATCATAAACTGTTAAATCAAACCTTATCTTTTTTTGCTTTTTTCAATAATGGACTTTATTGAACCAAAAGGTGGTCACAAGTGGGCGACAGTTTCTTGAAATTTCCAACAGCAATTACTGGGCAAAACCACAACCCTCATTCTTGTGAATATATCTTCACACCTCTCAATGTGAGGACACACTACAATTAACAGATCCTGGGACTAGCTGACGATCTGTCTCCCCAGCCAGGACTATAACAAAGACAGCCATTGAAATCCATCATACTCACAGATTGGTGAAAAACCACCATTTGTCTCCTAATCCAAAGTTAACAATGGATTGTGGCCAGAGGCATAGAAACTGCTTGTTAGCCTGCACTAATGGACAGCATCACATGACTGAAGCTTCTGGACTTTGGAATGTTTTAATATTATATTCCCAGATTCACAGTTCAGTCTGCTGCTTAAACTCTAGTTTGCAAACATCAAAGCAGGACTCCAGGCTGACCAACAGCCTGCGTCATGCCTAAGCTCCTCAAACACTGTTTTGCTGGAAGATTCTTGCCAATGCTTGCCAGGCAGCCCATGTCTCTGTACACCAATCCCATCTCGCTGCATCATCAACTTTAAAGGGATTCTGCAAAATCTGGCTTCAGTTAACTGATCTGTAACTGCTCCGGGAAGAAACCGTCACTGGACTCGGACTTTCTGAACCCCAACAATCTCCTGAACTGATACCCAGGCCTGTGCTGCTTTTTCTTTTAAGCTATTCATAGTTATAAAAACTCCAAAACTCCTCTTTCCTATCTTCTTATTGTGTGCATATGAAGTTATGACCATTCCCCAGGTTTGAATGTGTGAATAAATTAAACTTCTGATTTAACCTCAAACAGAGTTTGCTGCAAGTCGCCTTAAAGACTGACCTGACTAACAGAGGGTCTGGGGATACATGCCACAGCCTATTTCAAAAATTAAATCCCCTCTGATTACAGACAGACTGTGAAGAAACAAAAAAGTTCAACTTGCCTTCTTCCCCTGTCTCTAACACTCAGCCTTTATAAAACATTGGTTAGGTTCGCCGTTGGAAATTCTGGACACCACATTTTAGGAAGGATGTTAAGACCTTGGAGAGGGCACAGAGGAAATTTATCAAAATGGAACCAGAGATGAGGTACTCCAGTTATGTGGAGAGAATGGAGAGATTGGATATGTTCTCGTCAGAGCAGAGAAGGTTCGCGGGAGATTTAATAAGGAGTTCAAGATCATGAAGGGTTTTGATAAATGAATGAGAAACCTGGGCTTGCAGTGACCCCACAAGTCACCGTCCCAACTCAGATACGAACACCAGCCGTACAGTCAATGTACCAGGGCACTGTCAGAACAGCCATACTCCCGTTTGGAAGAAGGAACTTGCATTTATATAGAACCCTTCAGAGCTGCAGGATGTCCCTCACAACTTTACAGCCAATGGAATACTTTTGAAGTGTAGTCACTGTTGTACCACTGGAAAGAACGAAGAAAATTACAGCACAGGAACAGGCCCTTCGGCCCTCCAAGCCTCCATGCTGCCCAACTGAACTAAATCCTCCTAAGCTGCCGGAGACCATATCCCTCTATTCCCATCCTATTCATGTACCTGTCAAGATGCCCCTTAAAGGTCACTACGCTATCTGCTTCCACTACCTTTCCCAGCAGCAAGTTCCAGGCACCCAACACCCTCTGTATAAAAAAATCTGCCTTGCGCATCTCTTTTAAACCTTGCCCCTCACACCTTAAACCTGTGCCCCCTAGTAATTGACTGGGAAAAAGCCTCTAACTATCCACTTTGTCCATGCCCCTCATATTCTTGTAGACTTCTATCAGGTCTCCCTTCAACCTCCATCGTTCCAGTGAGAACAAACCAAGTTTTTCAGACCTCTCCTCATAGCTAATGCTCTCCAAACCAGACAACATCCTGGTAAATCTTTTCTGTACCCTTCCAAAGCCTCCACATCCTTCTGGTAATGTGGCGACCAGAATTGAACACTATATTCCAAGTGCAGCCTAACTAAGGTTCTATAAAGCTGCAACATGACTTGCCAATTTTTAAACTCAGTGCCCCGGCTGATGAAGGCAAGCATGCCGTATGCCTTCTTGACTACCTTCTTCACTTGTGTTGCCATAGCATAGTAGCCAAATTGTGCACAGCAAGTTCCCAGACACTAGCCATCATCTTCTTTAGTGATAAAAGCAAAATATTGCGGATACTGGAATCGGAAACAAAAGGAGAAAATGCTGGAAAATCTCAGCCAGTCTGACAGCAACTGTGGAGAGAGAATGGAGCCAATGCGTTGAGTCAGGATGACTCGACCTCAGTCATCAAACTTTTGAATGGATCTACCTCGCATTAAGTTGATCTTTCTCTACACCCCAGCTATGACGTTCTGCATTGTTTCCTTTCCTCCTCTATGAATGGTATGCTTTGTCTTTATAGCACGTAAGAAACAATACTTTTCACTGTATGTTAATACATGCGACAATAATAAATAAAATCAAATCAAAACTCTTCATCAGAGCTGAAGACAAAGAAACTAGGACAAGATTTATATTGTGAGGGTGAGAAGAGGTTCACATGGGGTTGTGTAATTGTCCAAGATGACTGCAACACTACATTGTGCACTCTCTCCTTTCCTTCTCTATGAATAGTACACCTTGTCTTTATAGTGTGCAAGAAATAACACTGTATACTAATACATGTGACAATAGTAAGTCAAATGAAATCAAGATTATTGTTGTCGCACTGGTTCATCAGATTTACTATCTCTGTGTCAAGGTTGTGTTTGATTTGGGAATGTGTTTGGCTATGGGCTGTATTTGGGTCGTGGTCACGTATGGGTAGGGGATGTGTTTCATTAGGTGTCTTGTTCAAGTTGGGAGTCATGGAGGTTTACAGCATGGAAACAGGCCCTTCGCCTCAACTTGTCCATGTTGCCCTTTTTTTTTAAACCCATGAGCTAATTCCAATTGCCTGCATTTGGCCCATATTGCTCTATACCCTTCATACCCACGTAATTGTCTTTTAAAAGATAAAATTGTACCGCCTCTATTACCACCTCTGGCAGCTTGTTCCAGGCACTCACCACCTCTGCGTGTCTCCCCCCTCTCACCTTAAACCTATGCCCTCTAGACTAAAACGTCTCCCTTATCTTCAGGAAAAGATATTGACTATCTAGCTGATCTAAGTCCCTCACTATTTTATAGACCTCTATAAGGTCACCCCTCAGCCTCCTACACTCCAGAGAGAAAAGTCCCAGTCTATCCAGACTCTCCTTATAACTCAATCCAACAAGTCCCCGTAGCATCTTAGTAAATCTATTCTGCACTCTTTCTAGTTTAATAATAACCTCTTTATAATAGGGTGACTAGAACTGTACACAGTAGGGGGTTGTATTTGATGCGGGGTTGTGTTTGGGAGTGCCTGTGTTTCATTAGGAGATGGGTTTGTATATAATTAGGGTCTGTGTTTGGGAGGTGGGGCAAAGTTTTGGGGAGGGTGGAGCCAGGGTTTGGTGGGCGGGGCAACGTTCAGAGGGCGGGGCCCTGATTAGGGGCGGACCGACGTACAGTAGGAGTGGTTTGTTCAGTGGGCGGGGTTTGCTCTGTGGGCGGGGCCTTGCTGAAGGGACTTGATTTGCTCAGTGGGCGGGGTGTGCTCGGTGGGCGGGGCTGCACTGAAGGGTGTTGATTTGCTCAGTGGGCGGGGTTTGCTTAGTGGGCGGGACTGTGCTGAAGGGACTTGACTTGCTCAGTGGGCGGGGTGCGCTCACTGGGCGGGGCTGTGCTTGGGCGGGGTGCCCTCAGTGGGCGGGGCTGTGCTGGGGCGGAGCGGAGTTTGTTCAGTGGGCGTGGCTGTGTTGGGGCGGGGCGGGGTTCGTTCGGGTACGGCGCGTGCGCGGTTGCCGGCAGTGCTCCGCCCCGCCCAGCTCGGTGCCGGCGCTCCCGGTGCCCAGTCTCCCGCGGGCGGATCCCGGCCGGAGTAGCGGCGGCGGCCCAGGCACTGAGCCCGGGGCCCGGAGTGGGAGTGAGTCCAGTCGGCGGCACAGGCTTCATCATGAAGGACCGGCTGGGAGACCTGCGGGCGGTGAGTGAGGGGAGGGGAGCGGAGCGGAGCCCCCCCCGGGTGGGGAGCCGGGGGTCTCTCACCGGGGGCCCGGGGAGGGGAAGCTGGGGGCCGGCGGCTCAAGGCCCCGGCCTCGGGAACCGCCTCCGGCCCGCTTCCCGCACCCAGCTCTCATTGCCCGGGAGCCGGGACCGTTATCCAGAGCCCAGGAGAAGCGGCTCCTGAGGAAACTCCCTCTCCCCCACCCTGCGCCCTCTCTCCCCCGCCCCCCCCCCCACCCTGCGCCCCCCCCACCCTGCGCCCTCTCTCCCCCGCCCCCCCCCCACCCTGCGCCCCCCCCCCCACCCTGCGGCCCCCCCCCACCCTGCGCCCTCTCTCCCCCACCCCCCCCCCACCCTGCGCCCTCTCTCCCCCACCCCCCCCCACCCTGCGCCCTCTCTCCCCCACCCTGCGCCCTCTCTCCCCCACCCTGCGCCCTCTCTCCCCCACCCTGCGCCCTCTCTCCCCCACCCTGCGCCCTCTCTCCCCCACCCTGCGCCCTCTCTCCCCCACCCTGCGCCCTCTCTCCCCCACCCTGCGCCCTCTCTCCCCCACCCTGCGCCCTCTCTCCCCCACCCTGCGCCCTCTCTCCCCCACCCTGCGCCCTCTCTCCCCCACCCTGCGCCCTCTCTCCCCCACCCTGCGCCCTCTCTCCCCCACCCTGCGCCCTCTCTCCCCCACCCTGCGCCCTCTCTCCCCCACCCTGCGCCCTCTCTCCCCCACCCTGCGCCCTCTCTCCCCCACCCTGCGCCCTCTCTCCCCCACCCTGCGCCCTCTCTCCCCCACCCTGCGCCCTCTCTCCCCCACCCTGCGCCCTCTCTCCCCCACCCTGCGCCCTCTCTCCCCCACCCTGCGCCCTCTCTCCCCCACCCTGCGCCCTCTCTCCCCCACCCTGCGCCCTCTCTCCCCCACCCTGCGCCCTCTCTCCCCCACCCTGCGCCCTCTCTCCCCCACCCTGCGCCCTCTCTCCCCCACCCTGCGCCCTCTCTCCCCCACCCTGCGCCCTCTCTCCCCCACCCTGCGCCCTCTCTCCCCCACCCTGCGCCCTCTCTCCCCCACCCTGCGCCCTCTCTCCCCCACCCTGCGCCCTCTCTCCCCCACCCTGCGCCCTCTCTCCCCCACCCCCCCCACCCTGCGCCCTCTCTCCTCCGCCCTCCCTCCCCCACCCTCCAGGTGCCCCTCCCTCTGCCCCTGGCACCTCCTGCCCCCTTCTTCCCATGCTCCCCTGCCTACCAGGGCAACCCCTCTCCCCTCCAAAAGCCCACCACCCATCCCTCGTTTGTCATGATATGGCATGGTGACACAGTGGTTAGCACGGCTTCCTCATAGTGCCAGGGGCCAGGCTAGGGTCGCTGTCTGTGTGAAGTTTGCACATTCTCCCCATTCCTGTGTGGGTTTACTCCAGATGCTCTAGTTTCCTCCCACAGTCCCTTGTGGGTTAGGTTGATTGGCCATGCTAAATTGGCACTACTGTCAGGGGTATTAGCTGGATAAATATGTGGGGTTACAGAATAGGGTCTGGGTGGGTTTGTGGTTGGTACAGACTTGATGGGTCAAATGGCATCCTTCTGTACTGTACAGAGTATATGATCTGGCACGATGTCGACCTTACATTTTACTGGGTATTTTGAGTGATGAATGTGTTGTCTCAGATCCCCAATGATTTGTAGGGAAGCAGACCACACTCAGACTGGCAGAGTTTGGATATTGAAAGACCAGGCATAGATTAAAAAAACTTTCTCTGCAGCACCTCTCGTGACCTCAGGTTGTCCCAAGTCAACCAATATGCACCCAAGCTCCCACAAATAACAGTAACTGGATGAATTGTTTTATGACAATAGTTGAGGGATAAATATTGAGGCACCCAGGACAGCTTTCCCCTACACTCGTTCAAAATAATAACATGGGATTTTGTCCATCTGAGAGAGCGTAAGATGTCTTATCTGGAAGTTAGTTCCTCCTACAATGCAGCACTCCCTCAGCGCTGCCCTGGGAGCATCAGCCTGGATTATTAAATCCTTGGAATAGGACTTGGGGTGAGTTGGAGGTGGTGGCATAGTGGTATGGTCACTGGACTAATAATCCAGAGACCCAGGGCAAGATCTGAGCACTGGGGTTTAACTCCCACCATGGCAGATGGTGAAATTTGAATTTAATAAGAATAGCTGGAATTAAAAGTCTAATGACCATGGAACAGTTGTCATTTGTTGGAAAAACCCATTTGTGGTTAACTCGTGAAATGCCCTCTGAAATGAGGGCAGTTAGGAAAGGGCCATAAATCTGGCCCAGCCAGCAACACCTACATCGCATAAATTAATTTAAAACAAATCCTCACGACAGTGCCGCAGCAGCGTGCTGCTTCTAAAGCACGCTTGTGATTTTGAAGGTGTGACATTTAATCTTTCTTTGGTCACCTTAGATTTATATTGCACATTTTTAAGCATGGTACAGTATCAGCAGCATCATTGGGGCAGCTGAAATTTGACACTCAGCTGCCCGAGAAACAATGGCTAACCTGTAACCCTGCATATGATCTCACGATCACTTAAAAGGTTCTAGTTTTAAAGTCTATTTATTGTCATAGGTAGGCTTACATTAACACTGCAATGAAGTTACTGTGAAAATCCCCTAGTTGCCCCACACCAGCACCTGTTTGGGTAAGCTGAGGGAGAATTTAGCATGGTTAATGTACCCCAACCAGCACGTCTTTGGACTGTGGGAGGAACAGTGGAAGACGCAAATAACATGCCAAAAATTGATAGGCTATGGCAGGTGAGGACCCAGAAACTATCATTATCACGAAATAGGTAATGTTGGGCAAGTTAATAGGGCTAAAGTTTCCTGGTCCTAATGGAATGCAGTAAAAAGTCTCTCAACACCAGGTTGAAGTCCAACAGGTTTATTTGGGGAAAAAAACAGGTTCCCCCTCCTTTTGGGGGGCTGCCCCCTTTTCCTTTGTCCGAATGTAATTTAAGTTTGTTTACTTGGTTTGACCCGCAAGATCAAAAGCCACTAGCTTTTGGAGCGCTGCCCCCTTCATCAGGTGAGCAGGGCAGCGGTCTGAAAGCTAGTGGCTTTTGCTACCATATAAACCTGTTGGGCTTTAACCTGGTGTTGAGACTTCTTACTGTGTTTACCCCAGTCCAATGCCAGCATCTCCACATGGAGTGCATCCCAGGGTACCAAAAGAGATGGTGGGGAAATAACAAATGTACTAGTGGTCATTTACCAAAATTCGCTGGACTCGAGTGGTTCCCACAGATTGGAAAACAGCAAATGTGACGCCACTGTTTAAAAAGGGAGATAGACAAAAGGCGGGTAACTATAGGCCGATTAGCTTAACTTCTGTAGTAGAGAAAATGTTGAATCTATCATCAGGGAAGAAATAGCGAGACATCTAGATGTGTTGTCCCATTGGTAAGACACAGCATGGGTTCATAAAGGAAAGGTCACGTTTGACTAATTTGATGGAATTCTTTGAGAACATTACATGCGCAGTGGACAATGGTGAACCTGTGCATGTGGTGTATCTGGATTTCCAGAAGGCATTTGACAAGGTGCCGCACCCATTACACAAGATAGAGGTACGCAGTGTTACGGGTAATGTATTAGCATGTACAGAGGATTGGTTAACTAACAGAAAGCAAAGAGTGGGGGTAAATGGATATTTTTCTGGTTGGTGATCAGTAACTAGTGGTGGGTCTCAGTGATCAGTGTTGGGACTGCAGTAGTTTACAATTTACATAGATGATTTGGAGTAGGGGACCAAGTGCAGTGTGTCAGAATTCCCAGATGACACTAATATGAGTGACAGAGCAAAGTGTGCAGAGGATGCTGAAAGTCTTCAAAGGGATATAGTCTGAGTGGGCAAGGGTCTGGCAGATGGAGTACAATATTGGAAATGTGAGGTCATCCACTGTGGTAGAATAACAGCAAAAGGGGCTATTATTTAAATGGTTAAATTGCAGCATGCTGCTGTGCAGAGGGACCTGAGTGTCCTTGTGCATGAATCATAAAAAGTTGGTTTGCAGGTGCAGCAGATAATTAAGGCGAATGGAATTTTGTCCTTCATTGCGAAGGGATGGAGTTTAAAAACATTGAGGTTATGTTGCAGCTGTATAAAGTGCTGATGAGGCTACACTGGAGCACTGTACAGTTTTGGTCTCCTTACTTGAGAAAGGATGTACTGGCACTGGAGGGGGTGCAGAGGAGATTCACTCGGTTGATCACGGAGTTGAGAGGGTTGGCTTGTGAGGAGAGACTGATAGACTAGGGCTATGTTCATTGGAATTCAGAAGAATGAGAGGAGATCTGATAGAAACATGTAAGATTATGAAGGGAATAGATAAGATAGAAGCAGGGAAGTTTTTTCCACTGGCGGGTGAAACTAGAACTAGGGAGCATAGCCTCAAAGCAAGGGGAAACAGATTTAGGACTGAGTTGAGGAGGAACTTCTTCACATAAAGGGTTGTGAATCTGTGGAATTCCCTTCCCACTGAAGCAGTTGAGGCTCCCTCATTGAATGTTTTTAAGGCAAGGATAGATATATTTTTGAACAGTAAAGGAATTAAGGGTCATGGTGAGCGGGCGGGCGAGTGGAGCTGAGTCCACAAAAAGAACAGCTATGATCTTACTGAATGGCAGAGCAGGCTCAAAGGGCCAGATGGCTGACTCCTGCTTATGTTATATTTAAACCGGAGCACCTGGAAGGAACCCACATGGATGTGGGGAGGGGTGGGCGGTGGAGAATGTGCCAGTGACCCAGGCTAAGAATGGAACCTGGGTGCCTGGCGCTGTGAGGCAGTAGGTGCTAATCACTGTGGCACCTCGCTGTCCTGTATGATTTCATGTCTTATAGAAGTAGAGCTGCCATAACTGCAATAGTCTGGGAGTTGTGGGAAATTTTAAGAAACTAGGGGATTGGGGAGAAATCATTTTACAACAGCAGCTTGCATTTATATAACACCTTTAGCATAATGAAATATCTTAGGGTGCTTCACAGGAAGATTAGGAGACAAAATCTGACACCAGAATTAAAATCTTGGTCATAGTGAAGGGCTTTATGGGACAGGTTCAAATGGGAAAGAGGCAGAGGGGTTGAGGGAAGAAATTCTAGAAGTTGGATCTGGCTAGCTAAAGGCAAGGCCATGTATGGTGGACCCGTTAAAATTGGGGATGTGAGAGTCCAGAGCGAGGAGGAATACAGAATGCTCAGAGGGTTGATGGAGGTTGCAGAGATAGCAGGGCTGAGGAGACTTTCAAACACCCAGTAGCGAGGTTCAGAATTGAGGCATGACTGGACCGAAAGCCTGAATAGGTCAGAGAGCAATGGGGGTGATGGGCGAATGGGATATGATGGAGTAGCAACATTTATTAGTAAGTGTTTTTATCAACAGCAGTATTTATATTTGGGAATCTTTTAATGAGATCTGGAATGTGTTATTACAGATTGGTTGGTGTTAGTTTTATTTATGCTGAAAATATCTTTGTGAAGTCTCAGTGAGCTGCAGCTGGCTGTCGCTTCAGCCACTGACGGGGTGAGTGATTACTGAGATTGTACAATCCCAACAGCCAGAAATCAGAACGTATGCCAGTCCTTAAACAGATAATTTATGTAGTTAGACTTGAAGGAACTTGCACTTAGCAGTACATCTCAGAATGTCTCCAAACACCTTACAGTCACTGAAGGTATTTTTGAAGTGTTGTTGCTGTTATAATTTTGGAAACATAGCCAGTTTGTACGCAGAAAGCTCCCACAGACAGCAGAGAGATAATGCCCTGATCATCTTTTCACAGTGATGGGTAAGGGATAAATATTGACCAGGACACTGGGGAGCATCCCATGCCATGCTTTGGAATAGTGATGTGGCATCTTTTGGTTCCACCTCAGAGGCAATTTGGCATCTCTTTCACCTGAAAGACGACAGTGCAGCACTCCCTCAGTACTGCACTGGGAGCGTTGGCCAGGATTATATGATTAATTTGCAGCGTGGGACTGAACTTATAACGTGGTGACTCAGGGCAGTAACTCCCCAAAGTCAAGCTTATCCTGTCCGTGAATGCCTTCCTCCAAGGATCATGAGTAAGGTTCCATATTTCTTCCTTCAGCACAGGCCAGATATGTTTCACAAAAGCCTTGAGTAAGATTGGTAACTCAATGATCTGCCTGGCTTGGTTACATACTGTACACAGCTATGTTGTTGCTATGTTCCTCCATTCTGGCTTTTTGCATATTCCTGATTTTAATCCCTCAAGCATTAGGGGGTCTGTCTCCATCCATTTAAATCTAGGCTCTGCAAGTCTGCCCCCAAACCCCTCCATCCCTCAACATCTAAGACAATTCTTAAAACTTACCCATTTGACCAAGCTTCAGCTCAGTGCCTTAAGATCTCCTTATGTAGCTGTGTCAGATATTGAAATATTTTGTTTGACACTGTTAAAATGTGCCTCATGTTTTCCCTCGCCTCCTCCCTGCCCCCTCTGTGAATCAGCTGAAACTGGGAACTCGCCATGAAGTGTCCCATTGCTCATGTGCTGTCCCCACCCTTTTCCTTGCTTTGAGGACAGTGCAGAACGTTTAGTTCTGTTGAGAGTCAGCAAGGCTGTAAAATCCTTGTGGCACCCTTCTGTGCTTTGTCCCTTTTGTGTAAACACTCTGTAGCAAGTCTTAAAACAGCAACTCTTCAATGCACTGTGGCTCTTTCTAGCCAAAATATAGGAATTGGCAGACAGCCTTCCTGAAATGTGCACTATTATAAATGGTGAGCTGTATGAAATCGGGTGCAGCTCTTGAATTCTGCTGAACTGGGTCTATAAGCTGTACTTGGTGCTGGGTTTAATCTGACCTGTAGTCGATTCTTCACTGCAACTGCAAAGCAACTTGAAAGAACATTGAGAAAAACACTTGTGGTGGAGAAAGTTGGTGATAAGATGTGGTGGGCTTCAAAGTAGTGAGGAAGCAGCGTAGCTGTAACACATTCAAACCACTAAAGCTGTTTGCACCTTGCCTGAGTTTGTTTTCACTCAGTAAGAGTTTCTTTACACTTATTCTTCCACTGATCTCTATTGCAAGAGTCTGTGTTGAAACTGAGGAATCCACCCTCCTGCAATGGTGCTGTCACTGGAACGAGAGGCGATGAAGTCTGCCTTTAATAGGCATCCAAACCACAGACATAAATGAAGTTTCACTGAAACATTGAATTTCCTTCAGTTTAACATGCCAGTGATTCGATGGGCTTATTGTCTGCGTTTACCCTTCAGGCTGATGCCAACTTTGTGTTGTACACTTCACGTTTAGCAAGTTCTTTTCAGCTGAATTTGTGATAAATCTTGTCCAATTGAGCCTTTCCCAAGTTCTCTGAACTTTACAATGCACTCTGATCATCCACAGTTACTCTTTCGTGATTGATGTATAAACGTGGCCCTTTTTCCAAAACCTACTGTTCATATCAAATGGAGAAAATTGAGGGAAGTGGCAGGGTGGGGTTTTGAAACTGCAATCCAAAGGATGTGGCTAAATTGGAGAATATCAGTCTTTAGAATATTTTTTATTTGCTACATCACTAAAATACAAGACACAATTATTTTTAGGCACAGATTAAGCAAGATGTGAATCAGCAACACATTGAGGGAAGTGGGTGGGGGACAGAAAGGAAAAATAGACTAAATCTCTCAAATATTTCTGGAGATGCGCATGTTTTCCAGATGTACTGTTCATTAACATTTCTCAGACAGGTAATACTTGTCAATAGTCTCTCAAATAGCAATAGTATATAGGATGGCGCACTCAAAAGTTGAAAGCATGAGAATCTTGGAGAGGGGTCATGAGTGAAGGAAAGTTGGTTTGCAGGAGTGAAAACAGTCACTTTATAAAAATGAGGGAAGTGAAATGGCAAAGCAAATTAAAAAATGTAAAAGATAAAAGTCTTGGGGTTCTATCCCAATTAACTTCATTCAGCAACTGGTTGGAATTCAGTGATAAAATCATAGAATAGTGCGGCATTTGAGGCGGCTATACAGCCCATTTTGACTGCTAGCCCTTTGAAAGAGCTATCCAATTAGTCACAGTAGCCTTGCCCTTTGCCCGTTGCCCTGGAGAAGTTTCCCCTTTGTGTTTATCTGGTTCCCTTATGAAAGTTCCTGTTGAATTCACTTCAGCTCCCTTTCAGACAGTGCTGTCCAAACTCTCTACAAGCTGAGAAAAAGCTATTTTCTCAAACTGCCTTGTTTATTTACTAATCACTTTAAATTTCTCTGGTGTCTGACCATCTCCTCCTGGAAGCCTTTTCCTCCTTATTTATGCTATCAAAACTCATCATTATGTTGAATTTTCCTACCAAGGCACCTTTTGTAACTTTCCTCGGGTGATTTTAAAATATCCGGATTAATAGGAAACTTGTTAGATCTGTTCTGTCACAGACCACATTAAGAACATAAGAAATAGGAGCAGGAGGAGGCCATCTAGCCCTTCGAGTCTGACCCGCCATTCAATAAGATCATGGCTGATCTGAAGTGGCTCAGTTCCACTTTCCCGCTTTCTCCCCATAACCCTTAATCCCCTTGCCTACCAAAAACCTATCTACCTGCGTCTTAAATATATTTAGCGAGGTGGCCTCCACCACTTCAACGGGCGGAGAATTCCAGAGATTCACCACCCTTTGAAGAAGTTCCTCCTCAACTCTGTTCTAAACTGCCCCCCCCCCTTATCTTGAGGCTGTGCCCTCTAGTCCTGCTGTCCTTTCTGAGCGGGAAGAACCTCTCCACCTCTACCCTATCCATCCGTTTCATCATCTTATACGTCTTAATAAGATCCCCCCTCATCCTTCTAAACACTTAACGAGTACAAGCCCAGTCTATTCAGCCTCTCATAGCTCAACTCCGGTATCAGCCTAGTGAACCACCTCTGCACTCCCTCCAAGGCCAAAATATCCTTGCGCAAGTGCAGCGATCAAAACTGCACACAGTACTCCAGCTGCGGCCTCACCAGTACCCTGTACAGTTGTAGCAAGACCTCCTACTTTTACATTCAATCCCCCTCGCTATGAAGGCCAGCATCCCATTTGCCTTCCTGACCACCTGCTGCACCTGTAGGCTGGGTTTTTGCGACTCGTGCACAAGGACCCCCAGGTCCCTCTGCACCATAGCATGCTGCAGCTTTTCGCCCTGTAACATTAACTTCCTGAGACCCAGTTACTGTTAACTCCAGGTAACTTCCACCTTCCATCAATGTCAGTATGTCCAAATCTCTACTCTTATAAGAACATAAGAAATAGGAGCAGGAGTAGGCCATCTAGCCCTTCGAGCCTGTCCCGCCATTCAATGAGATCATGGCTGATCTGTCGTGGCTCAGTTCCACTTTCCCGCCCTCTCCCCATAACCCTTAATCCCCTCTCTTATCAAAAACCCATCAACCCGCATCTTAAAAATATTTAGCGAGGCAGCCTCCACCACTTCAACGAGCAGAGAATTCCAGAGATTCACCACCCTTTGAAGAAGTTCCTCCTCAACTCCGTTCTAAACCGCCCCCCCCTTTATCTTGAGGCTGTGCCCCCTAGTCCTACTGTCTTTTTTGAGCGGGAAGAGTCTCTCCACCTCTATCCTATCCATCCCATTCATCATCTTATACGTCTCAATGAGATCTCCCCTCATTCTTCTAAACTCTAACAAGTTCAAGCCTAGTTTATTCAGCCTCTCCTCATAGCTCAACCCCCTCAACTCCGGTATCAGCCTAGTAAACCTCCTCTGCACTCCCTCCAAGGCCAAAATATCTTTGCGCAGGTGCGGCGCCCAAAACTGCACACAGTACTCCAGCTGCGGCCTCACCAATGCCCTATACAGCTGCAGCAAGACCTCCCTACTTTTATATTCAATCCCCCTCGCTATGAAGGCCAGCATCCCATTCGCCTTCCTGACCACCTGCTGCACCTGCAGGCTGGGTTTTTGCGACTCATGCACAAGGACCCCGAGGTCCCTCTGCACCGTGGCCTGCTGCAGTTTTTCGCCACGTAAGTAATAGTCCTTCCTACCATTCTTCCTACCAAAGTGGACCACCTCACACTTGCCACCATTAAATTTGCCATTTCCTGGCCCATTCGCCCAGCCTATCTAGATCCTTCTGCAGACTCTCCACACCCTCCGCACAATTTGCCGTTCCCCCAATCTTGGTGTCATCAGCAAATTTCAACACCCTACACTCGGTTCCCTCCTCCAGATCATCTATATAAATGGTAAAAAGCTGAGGCCCCAGCACCGACCCCTGGGGCACTCCACTAGTCACCATCCGCCAATCCGAATAGCACCCGTTGACCCCCACTCTCTGCCTCCCTTTGTCTATCAGAAATCTATCCATCTGTGACTTAAATATATTCAAGGAGGTAGCCTCCACCACTTCAGAGATTCACCACCCTTTGAGTGAAGAAGTTCCTCCTCAACTCCGTTCTAAGCTGCCCCCCCTTACTTTGAGGCTGTGCCCTCTAGTGCTGCTATCCTTTCTAAGCAGGAAGAATCTCTCTACTTCTACCCTATCTAGCCCCTTCATTATCTTGTAAGTCTCTATAAGATCCCCCCTCAGCCTTCTAAACTCCGAGTACAGACCCAGTCTATTCAATCTCTCATAAGCTAACCCCCTCATCTCAGGCATCAGCCTGGTGTACCTTCTCTGTACTCCCTCCGAGGCTAATGTATCCTTTCACATATGTGGGGACCAAAACTGCAGACAGTACTCCAGTTGCGGCCTCACCAGTACCCTGTACAGTTGCAGCAAGACCTCCCTGCTTTTATATTCTATCCCCCTTGCTGTAAAGGCCAACATTCCATTTGCTGCCTTGATCACCTGCAAATTGAGTTTTTGCGACTCGTGCACAAAGACCCTCCAGGTCCCTCTGCACTGTAACATGCTGCAGCTTTTCACCCTTTAAATAATAATCCCTCCTATTATTTCTACCAAAGTGGATAACCTCACATTTGCTAACGTTGTACTCCATCTGCCAGGTCCTTGCCCACTCACTCAGCCTATCCAGATCCCTCTGCAGACTTTCCACACCCTCCACGCAATTTGCTTTTCCACTCATCTTCGTGTCATCAGCAAATTTCATTATCCTACACTCAGCCCCCCCTTCCAGATCGTCTATGTAAATAGTAAAGTCCGACTCCCATTGCCTCAAACTTAAAATTCTGAACTTTGTGTTTAAATCTATCACCGTTCGCTAATTCTCTAACCTTCACTAGCCCTATAACAACCACTCTGTACAGACTCATTAAACAGAGCTAAACATTCTGGCTACTTTTGGGGAGTTTTGTTAATGTTTTCATTGTTCCCTGCATGGCCTTTCCCGATGTCCATGTTTATGCATCGCAGCCAAGCTGATCCATTTTGGAGAAGTACTTCCTGCTGTACAATTGTGTAACATTACTGCACAGGAACAAAGCTGTTTTCTCTCCTTTCGTGTATTGATGTTCTGACTATTATGATGCCTTCAGCACAGCAGGAGGAAAAGTGGAAACTAATAGCAGCACTTGTACAAAACAAGACAAGAACAAAATGATCCAGATCCTGAAGGGCTCTTAAATTCTGGATTGCCAAATCTGAAATTCAGTTTAGTTGCAACACTGGAACTTAAGAACATAAGAAATAGGAGCAGGAGTAGGCCATCTAGCCCTTCGAGCCTGCCCCGCCATTCAATAAGATCTTGGCTGATCTGTCGTGGCTCAGATTCACTTTCCCGCCCTCTCCCCATAACCCTTAATCCCCTTGCCTATCAAAAACCTATCAACCCGCGTCTTAAATATATAAACTTCAATGAAAACATTTTTATTCTGTCATGGGATGTGGCTAGGCCAGCATTTATTGCCCTTCAGAAGGTGGTGGTGAGCTGCTGCCTTCAACCGCCAGGTGATGTTCCCAGATATCTGCTCCCCTTGTCCTTTTAGACGGTAGTGGTTGTTAGTTTGGAAGATGCTGTCAAGAGTCTTTAGAAATTTCTACATTGCATCTTGTAGGTGGCACGCACTGCTATGGCAACACGCTGAATGTTGAAGGTGGTGGATGGGGTACCAGTTCAGTGGGTTGCTTTGTTCTGGATGGTGCTGAGCCTCTTGTGGTGTTGAAGCTGCACGCATCCATGCGGATGGAGAATATTCCATCACACCTCCCCTGACTTGTGCTTTGTAGATGGTGGACAAGTTTTGGGGAGTTGCAAGACCCCCCAGCCTCTGAGCTAATCTTGTTGGCATAGTATTTATATGGCTTGTCCAATTCAGTTTCAGGTCACTGATAAGCTCCAAGATGATGATAGTGGGGAATTTGGATGAGTATTCAGGGGAGATGGCGAGATTCTCTTGTTGGCGATGGCCTTAATGATTAGAATGTTTACACAGACACTGTGTTGCTCTGGAATCTGGATAAAATGTGCCGATCCCACGAGCTGTCGTTTTTTTTTGTCTGCCAATAAGCACATTTTAGTCCGTCTAAACCTGGGCTGGGGCTAGAGAAAATATTCCATTTTATAAACAAGGGTGTGGTGGTAATTTGAGGTGAATCTGAATAACAGCAATGATGGGCATGAGGCTGCTGGTTTCCGGGTGCTGGTTTCTGTGGTGCGTTGGTAATGTAAATAAGCTGAGTGGTGGGGCTGTGGCGGTGCAGTGGTTATTTAACTGAACTAATAATCCAGAAGCCTGCACTAATGATCCGAAAGTTCAAATCCCAGCAAGGCAGCTGGGGAATTCAAATTCAGTTAATTAAATAAAATTCTACCATCGGCAATGGGGACAGTTAAGCTATTATTGCAAAAGCTAAATTGGTTCACATTAGGGCAGGAAATTTGCTATTCTTGCCTGGCCTAAGTATATGCAGCCCCCAGAGCTACAGTGAGCTGGCTGACTCTCAATTGCTGCCTGAAGTAGTTTAGAAAACCACTCATTTTCAAGAAAATGGCTTACCCACCACCACCATCTCGGGGGTGATGAATGCTGACATTCCAAGTAATGCCTACCCCCTAAAGCCCCATTGGCTGCGCTTACACTCCCCTTCACTGCTGTAGTTGTGTTTGCCATGAGTGGAGTTGCAGCTGGAAATTTTGATTTGCAGGACTGTGTGGCTCAGAATGAGCACGCCATCAAACACACACACACACCAGGGAGTTGAAATGAACACTCAGGAAGATGTGTGATTTCACAGGAGAAGATTCTTTTGGAGAAATGGGCAGCAAGCCAGGAGTTTGGAGGGTGACCTTCAGGAGATGGGACAAAGAGTGAGGGAAACAGTGCTAACAGTGCAATGTAGAGTGAAAAGAACAGGTTTTTGACCAGAGAGAACGCAATCAATTTTATTTGCTAATTGCTGTTTTATTTGATCATCCATTTCTAGTACAAAGAAAATTACGATGATGAAGTGACCATCACTATGGAAAAGGAGCACTTTATGGATGGATTCTTCAATCAGGTAGGAAGTTGCCAGCAGTCCATTCAGTTTCAATATGGTGAGGGGGGTTTGATATAGCTGTAGATATCCTGTGGTCCTGTTACAGCTGCTAATACGGGGTAAACACTCGTGGCAGTGTGTACCCTATTCTTCCCCTTTGTTGTTATTCTTTGTTCCTATCCACACTTTGAAGAGCGTGAGGGTAACCCATTACCAGTGCCACTCTGTACCTGTTTGTTTGTAAAAAACATAACGTCCAGCAGTTCCCCATTTCCCCTCCTTTGAGGAGGAACACTGATTTGCCTTGATCAGTCATTGCATGCACTGTGGGACCATGCTTGCTGTCTGTGAGCTCCAACAATGGTCCGTGCTGTACTAGGCTGTACAGGAAGAGTGAATACCCTAGCGGGTGAATGAAAACTTGCCCAATTGAAAAGTCACTTCTGGAAAAGGACCAACAATGAAAATAAACGGCTTATCTTAAGCAAGTGCCTCTGAAAGCACCAGATGCATTGTGTTATTTACTATGTGCATTGTTATTTTGTGATCCATTCATGTTTGGTATTTTATGCCAATTCTGTGCTGGTGAACTTGCTGCACAAAACAACTTGTGACTACACAAAGGTTCACATTCTAGGTTGAAGAAATCCGGACATGCATCGACCGTATTTCCGAAGATGTGGAAGAAGTGAAGAAAAAGCATAGCGTTATCCTATCAGCGCCAAACCCTGAAGGGAGTAAGTAACAGCTTGAAAAAGTTTCAAACTTACAGCTGTGTTAAGGTTATACAGATGTTCTGCTCACAGTTTGATATTAGTATCATGTGGGTTGGAAGTTGCAGTAATGAAATGAATTTGGAATTTAACCAGCTCTGCCCCACAGCTGCAGGGATGGTGGATGCTGTGCTGTGATGGGATAGAGTTTCTACTGTCTGCACATTAAATGGATTCCTAACCAAGGCTGGGATAAACAGGAAATTAGATTTGTAAGGAAGTGGCTATATCACAGTCAAGATTTTTCTGTAAATAGCTGAAAGCCACTTGACAATAGGAAGACTCTCCAGGAAGGAACTCCGTGAAGCAGCCCAGCATGTGGACTTGTTAAATATACATACTCATTTGATAGTGCTTCAGCACGCTATAGTGATGGCAGGGTATTTCCTGAATTGGATTCGAGGGCCTTGGTGTGGTGGAGCCTGTGTTCACCAGCATTTCCCAAACTTGGGGCAGAAGGAGTTTAAATTAATTTTGATTTGCTGGTTTCAAGTTTTGATTTGATGTATTTTTATCACGTATTAGCTTGCAGTGAAAAGTATTGTTGCTTCTGTGCTATACAAACAAAGCATACTGTACATAGAGAAGGAAAGGAGAGAGTGCAGAGTGTAGTGTTAGTCATAGCTAGGATGTAGAGAAAGATCAACTTAATGCAAGGTAAGTCATTTAAAAATCTGATGACAGCAGGGAAGAAGCTATCCTTGAGTTGGTTGGTACGTGACCTCAGACTTTTGTATCTTTTTCCTGATGGAAGAAAGTGGAAGAGAGAATGTCTGTGGTGCGTGGGGACCTTAAGTATACTGGCTACTTTGTAGAGGCCCCAAGAAGTGTAGACAGAGTCAATGGATGGGAGGCTGGTTTGCTTGATGGATTAGGCTACATTCACAACCCTTTTGTAGTTCCTTGCGGTTTTGGGCAGACAAGGAGCCAGACCAAGCTGTGATACAACCAGAAAGAATGCTTTCTATGGTGCATCTATAAAAGTTGGTGAGAGTCGTAGCTGGCATGCCAAGTGGCTTCTTTACTGTAAGTTCCAAAAGTGGCCAAGAGCGTGGCTGAAGTAGTGGGGTTTTATATTTTGGATGTTCGTACTGACCCTTTTGCGCGCAGTTCAAGGTATTCGAGGATAGAAGGATGCAAATAATTTGATTTTAAAAAGTTAATGAACAGAAATTGCAAGTTGTGAACACCCACCTGATGGGTTATTGATAAAAGCAAAACACTGCAGATGTTGGAATTTGAAACAAAAACAGAAAATGCTGGAAAATCTCAGCACGTCTGACAGCATCTGTGAAGAGAGGATAGAGCCAGTGTTTCAAGTCTGGATGATCCTTCGTCAGAGATGAGATTTACTAGTATTTTCTGTGGGTTGTTGAGTTGATTTAAGCCAAATACTATTTGGCTTAAATCAAATATTATTGAACTGTCTTAGTTGTTGGGCAGTAATTTTCTAGTGTTTTAGGTTTGCAACTTGTTGCAGCAGCAAGAGTCTGTTTTAGCTCTTAAATCATAAGACATAGGTGCAGAATTAGGCCACTCGGCCCATTGAGCCTGCTCTGCCATTTAATCATGCCTGATATTTTTCTCATCCCCATTCTCCTGTCTTTTCCCTACACCCTGATCCCCTTGTTAATCAAGAACCTATCTACCTCTGTATTAAAGGCACTCAATGACCTGGCCTCCACATCTTTCTGTGGCAGAGTTCCACAGATTCACCATGAAGAAATTCCTCCTCATCTCTGTTTTAAAGGATCGTCCCTTTAGCCTGAGGTAGTGCCCTCTGGTTCTAGTTTTTCCTGCTAGTGGAAACATCCTCTCCACGTCCACTCTATTCAAGGCTCACAGTATCCTGTAAATTTCAGTAAGATCCCCCCTCATTCTTCTAAACTCCAAGTATAGACCCAGAGTCCTCAACTGTTCCTCGTACAACAAACCCTTCATTCCAGGGACCATTGGCTAACTATATGATAAAATTAAATGTTAATATTTTCTGTAAATTTGTGCATCTAATTTCCAACATGTTGAGCTAAAATTTCATCACCATTCCATGTCTGGCTGAGTAATTTTCTTGTAGGCTAGTCTGAGGAGTGATCGAACTGAGATGTTAACAGATTCGATAAGGTTGATAGAATCTATTGCATCTGGCGGTGGGGGAGTCCAGCACAAGGGGCAAAACCTTGAAATTAGAATCAGGACATCCAGGGTGATGTTAGGAAGCCTTTCCCCTCGCAAAAAGGAGTGAAAATCTCAAACTCCCAAAAAGCTGGAGAGGCTAACTGAAAATTTCAGCATTGAGATTGATAGATTTTTGTTAACCAGGGGTATAGAACACTACAGCACAAACAGGCCCTTTGGCCACAAGTTGCACTGATCATATGCCTATCTACCAGACCTACCTATAACTCTCAATTCCATGTACTCGTCCAAAAGTCTCTTAAAAGACCCCAACGGGTTCGCCTCCACCACCACCAGTGGCAGCCGATTCCACTCACTCACCACCCTGAGTAAAAAACTTACCCCTGACATCTCCTCTGTAGCTGCTCCCCATACCTTAAACTTGTGTCCTGTCGTAGCCACCATTTCAGCCCTGGGAAATAGCCTCCAAGAATCCACCCTATCTACCCCTCTCACATCTTAAACCTCTATCAGGTCGCCTCTTGACCTTCGTCTCTCCAGGGAGAAGAGACCTAGCTCCCTCAACCTGTCCTCATAAGGCATGCCACCCAATCCAGGTAACATCCTTGTAAATCTCCACTGCACCCTTTCAATAGCTTCCACATCATTCTCGTAGTGTGGCAACCAGAACTGCACACAGTACTCCAAGTGGGGTCTGACAAGGTCTTATAAAGTTGCAACATTACCTCCCCACTCCTAAACTCAATCCCTCGATTAATGAAGGTATATGGAGGGGGTGGGGAAGAATCACGTGATACTCATGGGAATAATTGTTTCCATGAGCTCTGGTACTAAGCCTGAAATCCTTTCATTTATCGCTTTTACACAGCTTGTACTTACCTCATCCGGGAGTGAGAACTCCATATTATATCCCTGGAAGATTTCTGGTTAAACATTGGTGATTAAAATGCTGAAAAATATTAAGAATGCTGTCGACTAGAGACATCAGTTGGAAGTAACTGGGGTGAAGCAGACTCCTCAACATGGTGGCTCAGTGAACAAGCAGGCGCTCAACCTGGCACGCTCAATGGCATTACTGCTGATGACTGCCAATGTTATTAAGATCATTGAAAAGAAACTCCGTTTTAGTGCAAAATATCAGTGCTCATTCTATATAGTGTAGAATTCTGGCAAAAAGCTTGATGAAGCGTAAGAGAATTGTTACTTTTGGAAATGCAGCTTCCATAATTGAGGATCCCCTATAATCCTTGGAAAACCAACCTCGTACGTCAATTCCTTGACCGTCTGGAGTGCGGAGGCCAGTGTAAAAACTCCTGGACTTCTGGTTTGCCAGAAGGAGCTGATGGTAAACTCCCTGTTAAATTCTGAAAATCAGCTACCACGTTTTCTTAGTTTAGAAATGAAAGCTGTGTACATTAAGTTAGAAAGGCCACAAGTTATCCTGCGTGTGAGACCTCAGGGCAATCAGTGCCTGGTTCAGTTATGTGTTTCCATAACTTCAAGGATCGCCAAAGAGTATTGGAGGCAGCCAGACATAATGGAGCCTTGCTCTACGAGGGAGTGAAAGGTTTTTTTTCAAGATTTCAGTGGAGATGCATAAGAACTAGGAGTAGGAGTCGGCCATCTGGCCCCTCGAGCCTGTTCTGTCATTCAATAAGATCGTGACTGATTTTTGTTTTTTGTGGACTCAGCTCCACTTACCCACCCGCTCACTGTAACCCTTAATTCCTTTACTGTTCAAAAATTTATCTATCCTTGCCTTAAAAACATTCAATGAGGTAGCCTCAACTGCTTCACTGGGCAGGGAATTCCACAGATTCACAACCCTTTGTGTGAAGAAGTTCCTCCTCAACTCAGTCCTAAATTTGCTCTCCCTTATTTTGAGGCCATGCCCCCTAGTTCTAGTTTCCCTGCCAGTGGAAACAACTTCCCTGCTTCTATCTTATCTATTCCCTTCATAATATTATGTTTCTACAAGATCTTCCCTCACTCTTCTGAATTCCAATGAATATAGCCCCAGTCTACTCAGTCTGTCCTCATAAGCCAACCCTCTCAACTCCAGAATCAACCTAGTGAATCTCCTCTGCACCCCTTCTGGTGCCAATATATCCTTTCTCAAGTAAGGAGATCAAAACTGTACACAGTACTCCAGGTGTGGCCTCACCAGCACCTTATACAGCTGCAACATAATCTCGCTGTTTTTAAACTCCATCCCTCTCGCAATGAAGGACAAAATTCCATTTGCCTTCTTAGTTACCTGCTGCACCTGCAAACCAACTCCTTGAGATTCCTGCACAAGGCCACCCAGATCCCTCTGCACAGCAGCATGCTGCAATTTTTTACCATTTAAATAATAGTACATTTTGCTGTTGTTCTTACCAAAATGGATGATGTCACATTTACCAACATTGTAATCCATCTGCCAGACCCTTGCCCATTCAGACTATCTATATCCCTTTGCAGATTTCAGCGTCCTCTGCACACTTTGATCTACCACTCATCTTGGCGTCATCTGCGAATTTTGACACACCACTTGATCCCCAATTCCAAATCATCTATGTAAATCAAACAATTGTGGTCCCAACACTGATCCCTGAGGCACACCACTAGTCACCGATCGCCGACCAGAAAAACCCATTTACCTCCACTCTTTGCTTTGTTAGTTCACCAATCCTCTGTCCATGCTAATACATTACCTGTAACACTGTGCACTTCTATCTTATGCAACAATCTGTGTCAAATACCTTCTGGAAATCCAGATCCACCACATCCACAGGTTTTCCATTGTCCACTACACATGTAATGTTCTCAAAGAATTTTGCCAAATTAGTCGAACTTGACTTGCCCTTCATGAACCCATGCTGCATCTTACCAACGGGACAATTTATACCTAGATGCCTTGCTATTTTTCTTCCTTGATAGATTTAAGCATTTTCCCTACTACTGAACTTAAGCTAACCAGCCTATAGTTACCCACCTTTTGTCTACCTTTTTTAAACAGTTGTCACATTTGCTGATTCCCATCTGTGGGAACCAGCGAATTTTGTTAAATTACCACTAGTGTTTTTGCTATACAACAGAGGCACAAGGACTCTAATGAAGTTAGAGGAGGACTAAAGGCCATTGGAGTGTAATTTGCCTGACTGTATCCTGCTATTCTGAGTGACATTCGACAACGATATCAAAGCGTTTAACAATTCAATTAGACATGTGAACTCTGTGGGAGGCAATAATTTAGAGTAGCAGACTGCAGTTCAGTGTAAAATCCAGGCGCTCTCCCTTGTCATTAGTACTCCTCCCTGATTCTGTGTTGGTATTTGTCATTGTGACAAGCGATCCAGTAATTGAGCATTGAAGTGAGTTTTTATGCTTAATACTGGCAGGGATTCCCCTTTGTCTTCAATGGAAAATGCTCCTCGGCGTGCTCCTTTCAGTTAAGGAATGCATTGTACAACAGTAAGGCTGTGTTTAAAAAAAAAACCCTCCTTCCTTCCTCTTCAGCCCTACACCTGTAATGGTATATGTTTTATCGTCCCCTTTGCTCTGAGCATAATTATGAGTAACGTCATGGGAGATGGACGAGTGGCTTAAGTCTTAATGGGGGGGTTGGAATGCAGAAAGGGTGTTCTGTATTTGCCCTTTTTGAGGCATATCTTGTTTTTTGATAAGGATTTTGGTTTGTAGGTATAGCCCGACAGGACTTCATCTTTGAATAAAGAACAGGACAGCACAGGAACAGGCCCTTCGGCCCACCAAGCATGTGCTGACACAATGGAACGTTCTAAACTAAAGACCTTTTGCCCCTCTGAGGTCTGTGTCCCTTTATTCCCTACCTATTCATGTATCTGTCAAGATGTTCTTGGATGTTGCTATTGTATCTGCTTCTACCACCACCTCTGGCAGTGCATTCCAGACACTTAATACTCTGTTTAAAAAAAAAACTTGCCTCTCACATCTCCTTTTCCTCCTTTTTAACCTATGTCCCCTCGTAATTGACATTTTTACCCTGAGAAAAAGAACATCCATTCTCTCCGTGCCTCTGATAATTTGTAAACTTCTATAGGTCACCCCTCAGCCTCTGACCTCCAAGTAAAAATCAAGTTTGTCCAATCTCTCCTCATAGCTACTAGCATCCAAAGCAGGCAATATCCTTGTAAACCCGTTCTTTCAATAAAACCTGCTGTGTCAGTTTGAATCAACACATACAAACCACAGTTTCCTTTTGTTTAAAACTCATAAGCCCTAACATGGGACATTGCACAAAGAAAATTGCTTGGTTTGTGGCAACCTTAAAAAGGCTGGCACAACATTGTGAGTTTGGTGAGTCACTAGAAGATTCTCCAAGATTGTCAAGTTTGTGATCTCCAGCATGATGCTATCTAAAGAAGATTACTTACTGAACGTGCTTTGACTTTAAAGAGAGCAGTAGAAATTGCAGTGTAGCTGTGACTGGCTGCGAAAGAGGCTTCACAATTTGATGCAGGATTGAAGATCCACAAGTTGGGAACTGGCCCTAAGAAGTCAAAAGAGCAACAAGCATGTCAGATTTGCCAGAAAGGAGCTATTCAGCGAGTGAAGCTGGAGTAAGGATAGACAATGCAAGAATTGTGACAAAATAGATCATGTTGCAGCAGCTTGCTGGGCTAGATCAGCTTCCTTGAAGAATATTCAGAAGAATGAATACCTTCAAGAAGAACAAATTGCATTTTACAAAAAGAGTTTACAGCATGGAAGAAAATAATTCTGACTATGAAGACGGGAAAGTCTAGAAATGTGATAAAGAACTCCAAGGGATTCTCTCAAATTCTGAATGATTCCAAAGTGAATGGACCTATTAGGATGGAAGTTGATACTGGTGCTGTGTATCTTCAATTCTGGAAACTACATACCAACAAAAGCTGAAACATCTTTAAAATCTGCTGTAAGGACATACACGGAAGAGATTGTTGCATCATGGTCAATGTAGAGTTGCGTAACCAAACAGTGGCGTTGCCCCTCCCTGTGGTCCGTGGTAATTTTTCAGCTTGTTTTGGGAGATTGTGGTTGGAGAAGATTAAGCTTAATTGGAGTGCTGTCAATAGATCAGTCTTTTGTCAAAACAGACCGACAGCACCCTCTGGATAAATGCCTTCAAAGAGACACTTGGCTTGATGAAGGGAGTTCAAGTGAAACGCAAGGTAAAACCTAATAGTCAACTAAAAGGTTTCTGCAAAAGTGGTGACATATGCAATTCATCCCAAGGTTGAAGAATTACTATGACTTGTGAACACTTAGTGAGTCACTGGGCTACTCGCATTGTACCAGTTATGAAACCAGATGGTTCAGTTTGCATTTGTGGTGATTTTAAAACAACAGTAAATCCAGAGTTGTGTCCTGATCAATATCCACTTCCTTTCATTGAAGATTTGTTTGCTGTGTTATCAAGTGGGCAAGAATTCAGCAAGATTGATCTTTCAGAAGCATATGTACAGATGAATGTAGCTGCTGAGTCTCAACCATTGTGTACCATTGTTACTCAAAAGTCTTTTGGAATAACATCCTCACCAACCCTGTTCCAAAGATCAGAGGATCAGATTTTAAGTGGTTTCTCCGGTGGACACTGTTACCTTAATACTCTATAGGGTCCAGTGAACAAGAGCACTTGTAATTTAGGTGCAAATTGGAATGTCTTCAGCACGTGCTCTGGGTATCAAGAAAGAAAAGTGACTTTTGCCCGATGTCAGTCCAATATTTGGGTTACATTATTGATAAAGGCCTTCACAAAGCACCTAAAAGGATGGATGCTATTTTAGAAACACTACCTCCAGTGAATATGATACAATTGGGGACCTTTCTAGGATTAGTAAATTATTTCTTCCTAACTCAGCTATGTTGTTGAAGCCCTTGCATTATTTGCTGTGTATGTAACGGTCTTTAGACTGGGCAAAATGTGAGAAAGCATACAAGGATGTCAAAGATACTTTGCAGAACTCTGAAGTATTGGTTCATTTTAATCCAAAACTACCATAACTGCTGCTTACAATGCCTCACCTTATGGAGTAAGGGCAGTAGCTTCACTTTTCATACCTTTAGAAGAAGGACCTTTTCTTCATGTTCTCTGACTAGTGCTGATAATGCTCAGCTAGCAAAACTTGGTGAAATGTTTGCAAGATTTGGTAAACCAGAACAGTTAGTGATATTGGTTCACAGTTTATCTCACGTTTGAGTATCTCAGTGTAAATTGTATTCAGTATATAAAATCCACACTTTATCCATCAACCATTTGGATTGGCTGAAAGATTCTTACAATGTTTGAAAAATTCATTAAAAGCTTCAAAACAGCAAGGTTCGTTATGTCACGTGAAAACTTTTTAGCATCTTAAAGAAACACTACTAATGTGGCTACCCAAAGTTTATCTGCATTACTACTCTTAAAGAGAAAGTTGAGAACTAACTCTAACTTATTGCCTCCAGAAATCTGTGATAGAATGTCAATAACAATCTCGATTTGCTAGAGAGATGAGGGCAAAGCAATATTCATTTCAGCAATGGGATTGAGTGAACATAATTCTGTCATGAGTAAAAAAATGGGTACTAGCCATAGTTTTGTAAAAACAGGCCCAATTCTGCACTTATTTCCTCCTTTATGAACGGTATGTTTTGTCTGTATAGAGTGCAAGAAACAGTACTTTTCACTGTATACTAATGTGTGACAATAATAAATCAAATCAAAATTTCTTACACAGTTCAAGCCGGCGGTGAACTAGTTTGGCGACACCTTGCTGAACAACGCTGTCATCCCAATGATTTCTGAATCATCTCCAGAGCACCACCAACTTGTTTAGTTCCCAGTGCTGTGAATACTCCCGGAGAAATAACTGAACTGCCTGTTGATTGTGCCTTTGCTCCAATAGCCTGGGAGAATGATGCAGAACTAGTTCCAAACAAAGTGTCTGCTGAAGTTCCAAATCATACTTCTCGGGTCAGGGGCTGCCTAATTGAAGAAAGTTGGATGAACCAAAAGGGCTAGACATCTTCCTGATCGACTTTATTGATAACGTGTGATGATGCACAGTGTCAAGTATGCTTGATCCTCTGTACGATGTCATAATAGTTGGTGTCATCACTGGTGTAAAAGCGGGGGGGGGGGTGTTGCATGATGTCATGGGGGGGCGGTTTCACAGGCTCCTGCCTTTACTTTCAGTTGTACGCTGCAGTGCAGAGTCTCAACGTGTGCAAACCCACAACCTTTCTATTTGTTTAAAACCCACAACCCCCAACATAGGGCATTACAGTAATGCCATTGAATGTCTAGGGGTGATGGTTAAACCCTCCTTGTTGGAAATGGTCATTGCCTGGCAATTGTGTGACATGAATGTTACTTGCCACATGTTAACCCAAGCCTGGATATTGTCCAGTTCCTAATTGCCGAGAAACAACTGTCAGTATCTATTGCTCCTTGTTGTTTCTTGGCTCCACCCAAACAAATTCCACCTCTTGTTCCTCTGATCTATTCTTGCTAATGTACTGATCTCATCCTTTAATTGTTTCATCTTTTCTTCTTTGTCTTCATCCTTGAATATTCAGTTCCCAGCTTTGGTCACCCAGCAGCCACCTTTCTGTAATGGTATTTGGGACATACCTGTTTACTACCATTTGTGCTGTCAGTTCATCAATCTTGTTGAAAATGCTTTATGCGTTGAGTGCCCAACTCTTATTTTCACAACCAGGGTTGGCACAGTGGCACTGCTGGCTCACAGCACCAGGAACTTGGGTTCAATTCACGGCTTGGGTCACTGTCTGTGGAGCTTCTGCGTTCTCCCTGTGTCTGCATGGGTTTCCACTGGGTCCTCCAGCTTTCCCCTTCAGTCCAATGCTGGTTAGGTGCATTGGCCATGTTAAATTCTCTGTGTACCTGAACAGGCTTGAGGGTGTGGCAACTGGGGAATTTTCACAGTAACTTCATTGCAGTGTTAATGTAAGCCTGCTTGTGACAATAATCTTTAACTTTAAATTATATGGCAGCTGTTAGTGGTTCACTGAACATGAGGATTTCATTAATGTCATGAATGTTTCTCTCTGACTGTAGTCCATTTTCTGCCACTTTGAAGAAGCAGGGCAAATCTTGCATTTTGATGGCTGCATTCAGTATCTTGGTATACTTGCAGTCAATGAAATACTTTTGCAGTTTAATCATTTCGGGACAGCACATTCCCACACACAGCATTAGAACCTCTCCTTGTTTGCACCAAAATGAGGTACAAAATAGGAATGAGCTACAATAATCTTTGAGATAAAAAGGTGCCATCCTTGTATTTAATAATCTGATAGTTGCTGTGCCCACCAGAGCTTGTATTGCCAGGCAAATGATCCCATGTATCGTTTGGTGGAGACTTTGCCTGTATGTTTTGTCAAGGTGAACATGATGGCATGTTCAGTGGCATTAGAACTCAGATGTGAGTGTAACCGTTTTTAATCTACTATTGATTAAAGCAAAAGATGATATTGGCAAATTATCTGAATGTGGAGATGATGGGAGTGTGGAACTCTCTGCCACAAAAAGCAGTCGATGCTCACTCGACAAAGAACAATGAAAATTACAGCACTGGAACAGGCCCTTCGGCCCTCCAAGCCTACTCTGATCATGCTGCCCGACTGAACTAAAACCCTCTACCCTTCCAAGGACCATATATCTCTATTCCCATCTTATTCGTCTATTTGCTAAGACACTGCTCATAAGTCACTATTGTATCTGCTTCCACTACCTCCCCCAGCAGCGAGTTCCAAGCACCCATCACCCTCTTTTAAAAAAAAAAATTGCCTCGTACATCTCCTTGAAATCTTGCCCCTTGCACCTTATACCTGTGTCCCCTAGTAAGTGACTCTTCCACCTTGGGAAAAACTTCTGACTATCCACTCTGCCCATGCCTCTCATAGACTTGTATCAGGTCACCCCTCAATCTCCGTTGTTCCAGTGAGAACAAACCAAGTTTCTCCAACCTCTCTTCATAGCTGATGCCCTCCATACCAGGTAACATCCTGGTAAATCTTTTCTGTACCCTCTCCAAAGCCGCCTCATCCTTCTGGTAGCGTGGCAACCAGAATTGAACACTATTGAGTTGTGTTCAACCAGTAATGGAGCCAAGGTGGGCAGAAGTGGTTAAGCGGCAGTTTAGCCATGATTTCACTGAATGGTAAAACAGGCCCGAGAGCTGTGGTTCCTCTTACAAAGAACAACCCAGCACGGGAAACAGGCCCTTCGGCCCAAGAAGCCCGCGCTGCCGCATCACCCTACACCTATTCTACCCTGCGTATCTACAAATAGAACCCCTGACTTAGCCAGATTCAGGGGAGAATAGTGTCAATTTGGTAAAACCAATCAGCCTAAGAGCACATCTTTGGGGTGTGGGAGGAAACCGGAGCGCCCGGAGGAAACCCACGCAACCACAGAATGCACAAACTCCCACAGACACAGGCCCAAATCCATGTATCTGCACAGCTAGCAGTGCTAGTCACCGAGCTGTTGCGGCGCCCGTCTACCGGTCCAGGATCAAGCACACACACCGACACGAAGTACTAGGCCACTCCCGGAACCTCCAGGAGCAGCCCACGCACGACCCACCGTGTGCATGCCCCTCGTTTGACAATGAGGTGGACCTCCACCTGCGGAGTGAAAAGACGAAAATTTGAGCAAAGCGTAAAAGCAACAAGAGTGGGTCATAATGCCCCTCGAATCTGCTCTACTATTCAATAAGATCATTATGGCTCATCTAACTGAACTGTGCTTTCTTGACCTATTCCCATATTTCTTGATTTTCCTTTTGTCCCTCAGTCATGACGATAACATACGCATGATAAAATGCTGACAAAAAATTATGGCAAAGCATTGAGCTACATTTTGCCATTTTTTTGTCAGCATTATAATTGGCATTGCACAGAGCTGCTGACTTATTCGACATCTGTATGTTTTTCCTTGGTATCTAGGAAGCACAGACTTTTTTTTGCCTTGAATTGGAGAATCTGCAGCTGACAGTTGGGTGTGAGAGAAGGCTGGCTGGCAGATTAACCCTACATGTGTCAGAGCTACATAAAGATATGACACAGGCACTCTAGGGAAGTATGTTTAACAGTGCTACTGAAACAGGAAAAGAAGCACTTAGCTCTTCCTTGTTTTAAAATCTTTATTAGAACGACTTTGCACAAATCCCATTGAAACCCCATTTTAGTTAGACTTGACACCAAGTACAGATTATGGCGAAGAAGTCATGTTTGTTTCAAAATAACTATTTCACATAGTTATAAATACTGTAGTTTTAGTAGTTTCAGCAATAATCCAAACTCATCTATTTTTGTTCTTTGTGTAATTACAGCTTTTTGAAACTTACTGTCGGGACCTGTGCTGGTCCACCTTTGTGATACTCTCTTAACGCCCAATCAACATGAAGGGCCTCTGCCAACTTTGACCAAGATTTCATCTCTCCTCATTATTGTTAATGTTATTGCAGGAGCAAATGTGAAGTCAGTCAATTTGGTAGAAAAAAAGGAGAGGAGGCAATGTGAATACATGGATTTGAATATTTGTTGTCAGCACAGAGAGAGGGCAGGACTGGCAACTCAACATCTCTGGGTATAGGATCTTCAGGGGAGGGTGTAAAAGAGGAGGTGTTGTCAGAGTCAGTTGCCACAGAAAGGAGGGACAATATCTTGGAAGGGCCTTTAAATGAAGCTTAGGAATAACAAGAGGGCAGGCACATTGTTGGGATTGCAGTACTCTGGGCAGATCTCTTGAAATGCGCTCAGATTTTTATCTGCGTAGAAGGTCCAACAAAGGACGGTGCAGTGCTGGATCTAATTCTAGGAAACCAAACTGGAGATGGCACTGGGAGAGCATTTTAGTGATATCAATCACAACCCAGTACAATTTGTTTGTTATGGAAAAGAGAAAAGATCATCTGCAAAAAACAATTCAGATTTGGGCATGATGGATTTGATTAAAATAAGGCAGGATCTGGTGGCTAAGATTAGGGAGGTTCCCGAGATATTCTAAGTATATTGGGGGCAGCGTAGGGCCCGTTAGGGAGCGACACAGTGGTTAGCACTGCTGCCTCACAGCGCCAGGGACCTGAGTTTAATTCCTGGCTTGGGCCACTACCTGTGCGGGGTCTGCACACTCTCCCCTGTGTCTGTGGGTTTCCTTCCACAGTCCAAAAGACTTGCTGGTTAGGTGCAGAGGCTAAATTCCCCCTCAGTGTATCCGAGCAGGCGTTGGAGTGTGGTGACTAGGAGGTTTTCTCTAACTTCATTGCAGTGTTAATGTAAGCCTACTTGTAACACTAATAATAAACATGGGAGATTGATAAAGAAGATGAAAGCGCATGAGATCAGAGTATCTTCGGTGCACTGTTATGCTCAGTGCATTTGTGGCAAATTTACTCCTTTTTAAGGCCATGGGTCCGGTTGCTGTGCCAGTTAGCAACCAAATGACATCAGGAAGCTCACAAAAATTGGAGGAAATGACTGACAGGTAAGAACTTTGCTCAGGTAGCAAGAGATCTCGGAGTTATTAACAGGAAGCTGCTCCTCAATTATTCTGCTGTTAACTTTTTTAAACTGCAGTTTGAAGTGAAGGTACCTGTGCAGGTTAATTATTGATTGCAAAATGTTCATCAGCTTCAGGCTCAAGATCCACAACTGGCTAAATTGTTAAAGTGCAGCATTACAGATCATAGAGTCCCTACAGTGCAGAAGGAGGCCATTCAACCCATCCAGTCTGCACCAACCACAATCCCACCCAGATCTAATCCCTGTAATCCCACACATTTAGTCTTAGTCCCCCTACACTAAGGTGCAATTTAGCGTAGCCAATCCACCGAACCTACACATCTTTGGATTGTGGGAGGAAACTGGAGTGCCCAGAGGAAACCCACGCAGACACAGGGAGCACATGCAGACTTCATGCAGACAGTGACCCAAGCTGGGAATCAATTCTGGGTCCATGGCGCTGAGGGATAGCAGTGCTAACCACCGTGTTGTCACGCATAGATCTGTATTTCAGTTTCTATCTGAATTCTGTAGAAGCCAGTCTAAATCAGGATGGTGCTGAGGTGACACTTTGCTGTCAGGCAGCATGTGTTTATCAGCAGTCAATTCCATTGATCCCAGTCGGACTGAGTGATTTCTATGCTCCTGGATGCTGAGCTGAAGCTATCGATTTTCAAATTTGCAGCCAGGTTCCCTATGGTCTGCAGCTCGTTGCAGTAGTGAGTCACCCTCTGCAGCACTCCAAACCACACCACACATTAAATGCATGCAGCAATTTGATCACAAAGGTTGCAACCGAACATACCATCGCGCTGTGAAGCTGGTTCTTGCTCGCTTTGTCAATATTTTATTGATATTGTTGGAATCCTGTGATCATATGCAGGAAATCCACAGATCTAATAGTTTCTATGTTTTATAGAGCCACAATGCACTTTCCCTACACCAGAAAGAGGGATCAGATTTATCAGTGATTTGATTTATTAATGTCACGTATTAGTATGTAGTGAAAAGTATTTTGTGCGTGACACAGACAAAGCATGCCATTCACAGAGAAGGAAAGGAGAGGTTGCAGAGTGTAGTGTTACAGTCATAGCTAGGGTGCAGAGAAAGATCAACGTAATGCGAGGCAGGTCCATTCAAAAATCTGATGGCAGCAGGGAATAGGCCATTCTTGAATCGGTTAGTACGTGACCTTAGATTGCCAGGACTAGCCAGTGTGTCACAGTCGTACAGCGCAGAAAAGGCCCTTCAGCCCATCGAGTCTACACCAACAATAACTACTATTTAAGTCGCGCTAATCCTGTTTTCCAGCACTTGTCCCATATCCTTGAATGCTTCACACGCTCACCAATACTTTTTAAAGGTTGTAAGGTTTTCAGCCTCCATAACCTTCCTGGGCAGCACATTCCAGGTTCTCATTGTCCTCAGTAAATTTTATTTTCAAATCTGCTCTGAACCTCCTGTCCCTTACCCTACAACTGTGCTCGTAAAAATGTCTGTGGTTGTTGTTGGAGATTGACCATCTTAAATGATGCAGCACAGCACTGACAAACAGGGGTAGTTGTATAACAGCAAGGAGGTTGTACCAAGCCTTTTCCAAATCACTACTTGGGCCTCAACAGGAGAATTGTCCCAGTTCTGCGCGCCACATTTTAGGAAGGATATCAAGATCTTGGAGAAAGTACAGAGACGATTTGTCAGAATGGTAACAGAATGAGGGATTTTAGGTTAGAGTGAGATTTAATTGAAGTAATGAGGCAGGTGCAGCAAGCATTTAGGAAGACAAGTGGCATGTTGGCCTTTATTGCCAGAGGATTTGAGCACAGCAATAAAGTTGTCTTGTTACAATTGTACAGGGTTTTGATGAGAACACGTCTGAATAGTGCGTCATAGAATCCCTATGGTGCAGAAAGAGGCCATTGGGCCCATTGAGCCTGCATCAACCACAATCCCACCCAGGATGTATCCCCATAACCTTATGTATTTACCCTAGCTAATCTCCTTGACACAGGTCATTTAGCATGGCCAAGCCTTGCAACCCGCACATCGTTGGAGAGTGGGAGGAAACTCTCTCAGACATGGGAGAATGTGCAAACTCCACACAGTCACCTGAGGCCAGAATTGAACCTGGCACCCTGGCGCTGAGAGGCAGCAGTGCTAACCACTGTGCCACAGTGTCATTTTGTCTAATTTGCCAACTCGCATTGGAGGCATTAGTGAAGATTCACTAAACTGCGCCTTGGGATGAGGGGAAGGTGCTATGATAGGCTGAGTAAATTGGGCCCAGATTCTCTGAATTTAGAAGAATGCAAGTTGATCTCATTAAGGCTTATGAAGGGGCTTGATAGGCTGTACGCTGAAAGGTTGTTTCTGCTGGTTGGAGAATGATTGGAGTGAATCATTTAGGACTGAGATGAGAAATTGCTTCACTCAGCTGTGAATTCTCTCCCCTCTGGAGGATTGTGAATGTTCCACTGGAGATGTCTACGCCTGGTATACACAGGTTTGGTGCTTCAGCATAAGGCACAGAGCCCCAGGAAGTGGCGTTGAGGTCCACAATCAGCTGTGATATTGGATAGCAGAGCAGGCTCAGTTGGTCATATGGTCTACTCCTATTTCTTAGAAACTAGAAGCAGGAGGGCGCCATTCAGCCCTTTGAGCCTGCTCTGCTATTCATTTTGATCACGGCTGATCATCAAATTCAATATCCTGATCCTGCCTCCCCCACCCTCATGTCCCTCGATCCCTTTACCCCAAGAGCTATATCTCATTGATTCTTGAAATCAGACAATGCTTTGGCCTCAATTATATTCTGTGGTAGTGAATCCCACACGCTCACCACTCCCGGTGAAGAAATTTCTCCGTCTCAATTCTAAAAGATTTACCCCTTATCCTCAAACTATGACCCCTCGTTCTGGACTCCCCCACCATCGGGAACATTCGTGCCCCGTTAGAATTTTAAGTTCGTCAGATCTGCATTTAAAGTGGAGGTATTTTAATAGAGACAGGAGGGTCAGTAACCAGAGGGGGTAGCTGTAAGATAATTAGCAAAAGACAAAGCAGGGAGTCATACTGTCTACTTCAGACTCTAGTCTGTAAGATTATCTGGTATTAAATAGTAGAATCCTACTCCCAGTGCCGGGTCTGTCAAAGTTGGTGGAATCTGACCCATTACTAACCCATCTCTTGAACTAGAGACTCTGCTTATCTCCCCACCCATCCCCTTCCAGCTGATGTGGTTTGTTAAGCCTGGACAGCATAATTCAGCTTATATTTGGCTGATGCTGAGCAATATAACCTGGCCCTTGGCCAAATACTGGACTGCATTGCGTGGTTTTATTTTGAGCCAGCAGTAACATGTTTCACACTTCTATTAAAATTGGTGTATCCTATCATCTTACCAAATAAGGGGCATATGTTACCCAGACCCAATGGGCTCGTCAGTGCTGTGTAGACACCTTGTGACATCTGCCCTGCCTGGCTTTAATCAGATTTTCCCATGACCGTGCCAGTTGTAATCCTGCAGTTCGAGGCACTGACCATCCTGAGCAAATGTGTTAATCTTCATTCAGCTCAGCAACTCAAAATTCTCATTTCTAAATAGCTTTTAAACTTTAACCAAAAGAGGAAACGCTAGAAAATCTCAGCAGGTCTGGCAGCATCTGCAAGGAGAGAAAAGAGCTGACGTTTGAGTCCAGAAGACTCGACAAAGCTTTGACAGAGTCATCTGGATCGATGTCAGCCCTTTTCTCCTTACAGATGTTGCCAGACCTGCTGAGATTTTCCAGCATGTTCTCTCGGTTTCAGATCCCAGTATCCGCAGTAATTTGCTTTTAAACTTTAATGCTGTGTATCTCACAATTAGATTCTTTTTCTCCAGTGCTATTGAAGTTTTCAATTGACTGCCTTGGCCCCTCAAAGTTTGGGCTTCAGCTGGCTAATTTACTGGCGAGCATCTTGGTACAAGTCACTACATCCTGGGCACACAGCAGATTGCAATCTCCATATTCAGAACGTTTGCAGATCATAGAACTCCCCAGAGTTATTAGTATCTCATTAAGAGTTTCCAAGTTTCTTCTTCACCCAAATGAGCAGAAGAAACTTGGATATTGAATTTTCGGAAGCTTTTATTTCAGGCAATAGATGAATTGATATGAATATATTACATGTGCTGTTCTGTTGGGATCTCCTCATGGGAAAAACAGCAACAGCGCGTGTGAGCAGCAGCGGAACATTAGCAACTGTTGGTATTGAGTCGCTTTGAAAAAGAGAGAATTGTTTAGCCAGACTGTACATTTCAGTCTTTAAAAAAAGCCAGATTTGAGATGTAACAATATATTTAAAATGTGAATTTTGAAGTGCTTTGAGATTTATGTTGGAGATTGTATAAGTCACTGCGCATCATGGAGCTGCCAATGGAGGATTACAGCTGTACCGCCCCACCCCCACCGAAATCCGAGATAATGTCGATCCATTTATTTTAGAGAAGAAAGCGTATCCCTAATCCTCGAATACAAGGATGTGAACTTGCTGGTGATGAGGGCCAGGCAGTTGGGGGTGGGGGTAGGGTGTAACCTGATGGTAGTTTGGATTCCAGTCTCTTGCTGGGGGGATCACTCCCAAGGATGTTAGACTCTAGGACTGACAGTACTCCGATCTCCAGTACTTCAACCCCAAGTCCTTCTGAAACTCCTTGCTCTATTCTTCTCACTTCTACATCTCTCAGCCCATCTTAGTGCTAACAAATCCCTTGACTGCATTCTGGATGTTCTCTAATCCCACAGTATAATTGAGAAAGCCCACCAATGCCTCTACTTTCTCAGGAGACTTTGCTATGACTCTCCCCAATTTTTCTAGATACGCCATAGAAAACATTCTTTCTGGTTGTATCACAACTCGATATGGGCTCCTGCTCTGATCAAGACTGCAAGAAACTGCAAAGGGTTGTGAATGTGTCCCAATCCATCACGCGAACCAGCCTTCCATCCGTTGACTTTGTCTACATTTCCCACTGCCTCGGCAAAACAGCCAGCACAATTAAGGACCCCACGCACCCCGGACATTCTCTTTTCCGCCTTCTGTTGGGAAAAAGGATACAAAAGTCTAAGGCCACGTACCAACTGACTCGAAGAGCTATGCTGCTGTCAGACTTTTGAATGGACCAACCTCGTACTAAGTTACCTTTCTCTACACCCTAGCTTTGACTTAACACTACATTCTGCACTCTTGTTTCTTTCTCCCCTATGTACGTTTTGAACAGTATGCCTTTTTGTATAGTGCACAAGAAACAATACTTTTCACTATTTGCTAATACATGTGACAATCAATCAAATCAACCCTCAATGTTCCCTGATCTTTGGAACTCAGTCACAATGGCCCCCGGATCCTAGCACCTGCTCCAAAAGCTCCCTCTGGATGTTCCTGGAACCATTAGTCTCCTATCCAGATCTCAAAATAGAGCAGGATTTGCAGTCTGATCCCAGCACCAGCTAATTTATGGGCAGTTCCCAGCTGATCTGTCCGTATCTCTGGTAACAGGACACTGCTCAACATTGCACATTCTTACGAAAACGTCAACTCACTGAGAAATACCACAGAAGCTTTAATTAGTAATGTTAAATGTGTCATCATGCTTGCTTCCTGTGACACTTTCCCCACTTTGTTCTCACACTTGCAGCATGAAGTAACCTCCTCCCATTCTGAAAAAAACCCAGGGGATAACCTGGTGCATTAAATATTGGAGAAATCCATACATCTTTGAGCACTAAAATGCTCGTTGAAATGTAATTTTGCTTTGTCAGCTTGCCATTTTAAGTTGGGATAGTACATTAATACTGTAGGGTGTAATGTAATCTCGGGCGTGAAAGTGTGATGCAATCAAATGTGCTAAGATAACGCTATGAGATCAGATGACAAAACTTAGTAACTCAGCAATAATACACAGTGCTGGGAAAACCCAAGAGAAACCATTAACTTTCCAATACAACTTCCTCAAAACTTTATTTCAAATCTCCAGCATCCACAGGTGGCACGGTAGCACAGTGATCAGCACTGCTGCTTCACAGCTCCAGGGACCTGGGTTCGATTCCCAGCTCAGGTCATTGTCTGTGTGGGGTTTGCACATTCTCCTTGTGTCTGCGTGGGTTTCCTGTGGGTGCTTTGGTTTCCTCCCACAGTCCAAAGATGTGCGGGTTAGGTTAATTGGACATGCTGACATTGTCCATTAGTGTCCTGAGATGTGTAGGTTAGAGGGATTAGCAGGTAATTGTGTAGGGATATGAGGGTAGAGCCTGGGTGGGATTGTGGTCGGTGCAGACTCAGTGGGCTGAAGGGCCTCTTTTTGCATTGTAGGGTTCTATGATTCACAGTATCTTGCTTTTATTTTAGTAACTCAGCAAACCTGTGAGCACAACTATCCGCTGGTATGTAGGAGCAAGCCATTGGATTCCTTGCACACTGCTTGAGAAATGGGCCTTAACATGTTCTGTATTTTATTGGTGTCTGTTTAAGGTTTAAAGTTTAAGTATTAGTGACACATGTTGGCATACATTAACATGCAATGAAGTTATGTGAAAATCGCCTCATCGCAGCACTCCACCTGTTTGGGTACACCGAGGGAGAATTTAGCATGGCCGATGCACCCTAACCAGCATGTCTTTCAGACTGTGGGAAGAAACCAGAGCACTTGGAGGAAACCCACGCAGACATAGGGAGAAAGTGTAGACTCTGCACAGACAATGACCCAAGCCGGGAATTGAACCCGGGTCCCTGGCGCTGTGAGGCAGCAGTGCTAACCACTGTGCCATCATGCCATACAAGAGTCTGTGGATCCCTGTCAGCAAAGGCATTATTTCTGCAAGTTTCATCACTGAATAAATGTTGTCTGGTTTGTTAATTTGAGGATACTGTTACACACAACCCACACTGGAATGAAGGAGGGGTGTTGGCAATTGGCATGCATGACACTGGAGAGCACAGCAGTATATGGTCAAGAGGCTGTGGTTCTGGAAGGCCTCCACGTCCCATGATGTCTCATCAGGTCAAACGGGCAAGGAAAGCTCCTGCTGAGGGAGGATGGTAGGTTGTAATCAGTTGATGACTCAGTGCTTCTCCATGTTAAACACCACTTAGAAGCGTTGAGGGTGGGAATGTGCAAGAAACTGGACATAGTTTTCACTGAGATGTACTTGTATTTGTGCGTGTTATTGTTCTATTTGTTAGCTACAGCTGAAACCTGTGTTTGGTTTAATCTGAGGTTTTTTTTGTGATGAAGTCAGGAAGTCTCCAAGCCTTGATTGTGTATGTATATTGTTAGTGTACGACTCTTGAAGAGATGGATTACCAAAGGGCTAGTCAGTCAGTGAAGTTAAAACGAATAAAAAGTAGAAAAGGCTGTGCTATTGCCTTGCAACAGAGGGTCAGAGAAAAGACCCACAAACAGCGCGAGACAAGAAAAACAATTTTAGTTTCAACAGGTATAAATATACCATAGACTGAAAGCTCAGTCCACCTGACCAATTTGAGCTGAAAATGATGCCAGACAGCTGATGAAATGAGTTTAAGGAACTCCTTTCTATTGCTGTAATGTTAAAGTAACCAGAAATAGGGGTCATAGTTTGAGGATAAGAGGTAAACCTTTAGAACTCGGGTGAGGAGAAATTTCTTCACCCAGAGGGTGGTGAATGTGTGGAATTCACTCCCACAGAAAGTTGAGGCCAAAACGTTGTCTGATTTCAAGGAAAAAGTAGATATAGCTCTTGGGGGTAAAGGGATCGAGGGAAAGGGGGGATCAGCCATGATCAAAATGAATGGTTGAGCAGGCTCGTAGGGCCGAATGGCCGTCTCCTTCTAGTTTCTACGTAATGAATTAGTGAGTTTTCTGTATCTTGAAAGATATCAATTGTGAAAGAACTTCTGGTGAATATCGAGAAGCCTACTGGAACAAACCCTCTTTGCAACTGAACCCGCTGTATCCTTGGTGTGGAAATAATATCTCTGGTAGTCTTGGGTCTGTAAAGGCATTGCTGGGATAAAAAGGATAGTGAGAGTTTGCTTGGTGTCTGAAATATTTCCAATGTCTTATTGTCTCATGTAATTAATGTTTTGTGTTTAATATTTTATCTATTTGCTAAAGAGCTGACAGCAGACTCCTGTGAATCTGTTCAGTAAACGCCCTCCGAGGTTTTAAAAACCATTTTAAAACTGAGCTGTCAAGCCAGTTTCTGTACTGGGATAATCTGGTCACCCTATTTTGTTAACAGCCCATTATTTAAATAGTGGAATTTGAGGAATGAGAAGCATTATATCTAAAGGTGAGCTCTTTGCTCCATCAAACCACTTGTGCATTAAATGTAAACCTCCAGAGAGATGGGAAGATGAGATATGCCTGTTCACGCGTGGAGAGGAGAATGGAACATTGTTTCTATAATGGGACTGACGTGGATGTATTTGTATTTTTCCAATGCAACCCTCTTTTATCCCAATATGAAGGTAAGCTTAGGCAGTGAACTAATTCAGTGAAGATTCTGTAGGGTAGCACTGACCCTCTTCTCCCCTAATGGCCACCTCTTGCCACTTACTAGCAATCAATCTCGTGCTAATGTTCCTGTTCTTCCCCCAAGCTTAGCAGTGAGGTCAGTTAAAACTGCTTACAAGTGAAATAAGGCAGACAGGTTGGGTATCTTCTATCTGAAGCCATTGGGGCTGATTGCATTTCAGATCATTCTGGTTTTCAAATTCTGCTTATAAACTTATATTACTAGCTATAGTGTGAAGTAAATAAAATGGTTGGAAAAGTTAAGATGTATCACTGATAAATACAGGGTACCTGAAAATATTCTCTTCAACATGTTCACCAAAAAATCACAAGTTAAGCAGTGCAAATGCCTTGGCTTTCTGCACTAAAGCTCGATGAGGTTCCAAAAAAAAAGTGCGTTTGAGTGCCTTAGGTTTTTGGATTTATGGATAAAGGAGACTTGACCTGTAACTTGTCCAAACCAGGAGGAATCCTGCTCTCCCTCCACACAGCATATATGCATTAGTTTTGAGTATGTCTGTAAAAAAAATATTTTGAACAGTCCATTCCTGTTCAAGATCTGAATCTGATTAGCAGCTGGAGCTTCCTGGGTTGTGGAAGTGTAGATGGCAGAAGTGCCAAGCTGGGGCTGTTTAATCCGTGATGATTTTCTTTTAAATGTTCCGGCTCGCTGCTTCCTTCTGAACTCTTGCTGTGCCTGCAGCTTCCGGAGATGAACAATGAGGCAGGAGTAGCAGCTTTGAATCCTCTTTAAAAGAAAAAAAATTCATGGATTATAACAGTCAACTCAGTATTCCTGAACCCTGGAGCTTGAGCGTCGGATCTGGATCCAGATCTTGAATGGGAACGCGAATTCAGGAGAGCGAAGCAGTGAGTGGGTGGGTCAGGGCTTGGGAGGTTCTGAGATGTTGGGGAGGGTGTGCAGAGAGGAGCTGGTGACAAATCTGAATTGTACACGCAGGTCAGAGTTAGAGAGCAGGACAGGCCATTCCAAAATGCTGCCAGTCAGCTTACGGGGAAATGAGGTTAAAAACCAATCTCGTGATACTTAATAGCGATTGACTTGCATGATAAAGCGAAACAACATTAACTGCGGGATTGCTGTATCATGTTATGGGATAGTAGAGTTGTGAAAGGTTCTGGTCTCCACATTATAGGGAGAATGTGAATGCACTGGAGGTGGTGCAGAGCAGATTCACCAGGATGCTGCCTGGGATTGGCAGAGATTGGGTGGGTTGGGTTGTTTTCGTTAGAGTAGAAAGGACTGAGGGGCAACCTGATTGAGGTGCTCAGGATTGAGGGATGTGGATAGGGAGCAGCTGTTCCCCTTAATTGAAGGGTCAGTTACAAGAAGTTAAAAGTGAGGGGTAGGAGGTTTAGGAGGGATTTGAGGAAAAACCTTTTCATTGAGGGTGGTGACGGCTTGGAATGCACTGCTAGAGAGGGTGATGGAAGTGGGATACCTCACGTACTTTAAAAAGTACTTGGATGAATACTTGGTACTCATAATATCCAAGGCTATGGGCCAAGTGCTGGAAAGTGGGATTAGGTGGGCAGGTCAGGGCCTTTCGTGTGTCGGTGTAGACTTGATAGGCTGAAGGGCCTCTTCCACGCTGTAGTATTCTCAGTGATTTTGAAAGGTGCTATATAAATGCATGCCTTTCTTCAAAGTACTAGATGTATTGATAACACTATTGAAGACAGGCATTAACACATTGCTGAGAATATTCATCCTTCACTGCAGCAAAATGGAAATGCCTGTTCAGCATGTCGATTCCAATACTCTCTTTAAAAGTTTGGAAGATCACTGTACTCTTTTTCTCTTAAAGAAACCAAAGAAGAACTGGAAGAGCTGACGCTCAGAATCAAGAGAACGGCAAACACAGTCCGAAATAAGCTAAAGAGTAAGTTGTTTCAGACAAGTCAATGAAATAGTTACCAGAAGACATGTATTTAACATGACTCATGAAAACCAGAGGGGATACAGGGTTGTAAAAATAGGTTATCATTTGAAGGTTTAGTAGAAGCAGATCCAATAACTTTCTGAAGAAAATTGGATAAATATTTGAAAAGGAATAAAAATTCACTGGGCTGTTTGGGACTTGGGGAGGGGGGGGGGGTTGCGGTGCGGTGGCGAGCGGGGGTAATGGGATTAATTGGGTAACTTTACCAAAGAGCTGACAGAGACATTATGGATAGAATGGCCTGTTTCTCTGCTGTATGATATTGTGTGTGTGTGTGTATATCTTGCACTAATTTATACACGCTCCCAAGGGAAATTTGGCCACAGTGTGCACACAGACCTGATGTCCTTTAAGGGTTGTCATTGTTTATGTTCTCTCCAAATGTACACCCAGAACAATGGCAAAGAGGGGTAAAGGTTTGTTTCCCAGCGCCCCCCATTCCCAAACATACGATTCTTTCAAACAGACAGAGGTGCATGCTCAGGTGCTCCTACAGTTCTGGGCCTTTGGGTACTCCTGGCACATGCAGGTTCTGGGAGTGAGAAGCATAGAAGGAATAGTCACACTCCCTCCCTATATCACAGGGCAGCACAGTGGTTAGCGCTGCTGCCTCTCAGCACCAGGGACCTAGGTTCAATTCCATTGTTGGGTGACTGTGTGGAGTTTGCATGTTCTTCCTGTGTCTGCATGGATTTCTTCCAGATGTTCCAGTCTCCTCCCACAGTCCAAAAATGTGCAGTTTAGGTGGATCGGCCTTAGTAATTCTTCCATTAGTATTCAAAGATGTGTAGTAAGGGAGATTAGCAGAATAAATGAGTGTTTACAGGGATAGGTGGGGCCTGGGTCTGATGCTCTATTGAAGAATTCATGCAGACTTGAAGGGCCGAATGGCCGCCTCCTGCATTGTAGGGATTCAGTGATGATTAGGCCAGAGTGGTATACTTCTGTTTCCTGACCAGTACTTATGCTGATGGTAATTTTGCATCCTGAAGGAAAGTTTGTAAATTAAATGTCCATCTCTCTCATTGCAGTATTTGATATTTGGTGTTGCAGTAAGTTTGCTTTGCTTGTAATTTTAATGTGCCTTAATGTTAATTCTGAAAAGCTGTTATCTTCAAATTTGCTTTCAGATTGAAGTCAGGGTCAAGATATGTCATGAGCTGTATTAAAGCAATATGATTTTCCGGTCTAAAGCTAACTAGGATAAGGAGGACAAATCTCTCTCCTAATCCTGAATCCCCACAGCTTTGAGTTTGAGTTTTTCTTAAGGGCCTTGAACTTTTGTCAATCTTTGGAAGTCAAGATTATGGTATAATCATAAGGATTTCTATAGTCCTTAGAGGAATATTACTTCCTCAAAGAGACTGTTCAGCCGTGTTCTCTCCCTCTGTTGTTGTTCCGATAGCTCTCTGAGTGACCCCAGATGATGAATTCCACTACATTGCACAGAGATTTTAGAATCACAGAATCCCTACAGTGCAGAAGGCAGCCATTCGGCCCATCAAGCCTGCACCAACCGCAATCCCATCCAAGCCCTTTCCCCGTAACCCCACATCTATTTACCCTGTTAGTCTCCCTAACACTAGGGTTGATTTAGCATAGCCAACCCACCTAACCGGCACATCTTTGGACTGTGGGAGGAAACCAGAGCACCTGGAGAAAACCCACACAGACATGGGGAGAACATGCAGAGATGCCACACTGACAGTGACCCGAGGCCGGACCCGGGTCCCTGGCGCTGTGGGGCAGCAGTGCTAACCACTGTGCTGCCCCAGTTTAATGGGTCAGTTAGCGGCTGTGTCTCTTTCATTCCCCCTTTTTGTATATCCCTGTCCCACAATCTACACATCACTAAAGCATTGAAAAACCCAAAATTAATCTAATCTTTCCTCATCGCTGGGGACTCCCAAGATTAGAGATTAGCCTCCTGACTCGTCCCTGCACTGCCTCCAGTGAGTCTCTCTCGCTGAAATCTTCAACGGTCAGAACTGGGCATGGAATTCAAGGTGTGGTCAGCCCAGAACGCTGGAGGATTCTAACGTGACTTCTTCAAGTTGGATTTTACTTTTCTGATGCTGTAACTCCACGCTCTGGTTACTGCTCTGGACATATTGATATTCTGAGCCCACTGAGACTCTTGGGACTCTCCTTGCCTGTTCTGGTTCAAGAATGATTTGCTGTTGTCCTGCTGTCAAACTGGGCATTGCTTATTCATAATTTGCTTGATGCTAAATATTGATCCCACCATTTTTGTTTTAATTGTAGTTATTGAACAAAGCATTAAAGATGAAGATGATGAGAACCAGGGTTCAGTAAATTTAAGAATACGCAAAACGCAGGTACGGTCCCAGTCTCAGGTTATAGTTACTGCCGTAAGGATCTGGCAAATGATGCTTTTCATTTATTTGTTATAAAAGGGAAAAGACTTCTGGACGTACATCCAGTAATTCCTTGTTGTGTTTGATTTAGACACTGTAAACATTGCTATTCATTGAATATTAAGACTTGGGTAAGTTATTTTATTGAAGTGCAAGCTTGTGTAGCACTTGGTTTCCAACCACATGTTTGTGAAGATCATTCAGACAGATGGAGAGCTTAATAAAAAGCTTGGACTTCCTGGTCCTTTCTAATGCAAACCTGTTACCATGTGACTGCAGCCAAATCTATCAGCTCCGAATCTGGAATCGCATAAGTGTTTCTGGTTTATATTCCTGGTTTGATACGACCTCAGTGCAGAAAGAGACCATTCGGCCCATCAAGCCCACACTGATGGCAATCCCACCCAGGCTCTATCCCCACATTTACCTTACTAATCCCCCATGACATTAAGGGGCAATTTAGTTTGCCCGATCCACCAAACCTGCACATCTTTGGACTGTGGGTGGAAACTGGAGCACCTGGAGGAAACCCACGAAGAATGTGCAAACTCCGCACAGATGTTTCGCCAAAGTCAGAATTGAACCTGGATCCCCGGCATTGAGAGGCAGCAGTGCTAACCAGAAGATGCATGTGTTAAAGCATTCTGGAATATTCTGAACATGACTGAATGATGTGCTCTTAATAAAAATAAGCTTACTCACGTACACAAATCACAACCCCTTGTGCACATGTACATGGAAACATAGAAAAACTACAGCATAATAGAGGCCCTACAGCTCTCAAAGTTGTGCAGAGCATGTCCCTACCTTAGAGATTACTAGGCTTACCTATAACCCTCTATCTTACTAAGTTCCATGTACTTATCTAAAAGACCCGATCAAATCTACCTCCACCACCGTTGCCGGCAGCCCATTCCACTCACTCACCACTGAGTGAAAAACTTACCCCTGACATCTCCTCTGTACCTACCCCTGAGCACCTTAAACCTGTGTCCTCTTGTGGCAACCATTTCAGCCCTGGGAAAAAGCCTCTGACTATTGACTTGATCAATACCTCTCAATATCTTGTACACCTCTGTCAAGTCACCCCTCATCCTTCGTCTCTCCAAGGAGAAAAGGCCGAGCTCCCTCAACCTATCCTCATAAGGCATGCTCCCCAATCCAGGCAACATCCTTGTAAATCTCCTCTGCACCCTTTCTATGGCTTCCACATCCTTCCTATAATGAGGTCGTCAGAACTGAGCACAATACTCCAAATGGGGTCTGACCTGAGTTCTATATTGCTGCAACATTACCTCTCGACTTCTAAACTCAATTCCTCGATTGATGAAGGCCAGTACACCATTCGCCGCCTTAACCGCAGCTGCTTTGAGCGTCCTACAAACTCAGACCCCAGGATCCTTCTGATCTTCCACATTGCCAAGAGTCCTACCATTAATATTATATTCTGCCATCCGATTTGACCTGCAAAAATGAACCACTTCACATTTCTCTGGTTTGAACTCCATCTGCCACTTCTCTGCCTAATCTTGCATCCTATCAATGTCTTGCTGCAACTTCTGACATCCCTCTACACTATCCACAACACCTCCAACCTATGTGTCATCAGCAAACTTACCAACCCATCCCTCCACTTCCTCATCCAGATCATTTATAAAAGTCAGAGTAAGGGCCCCAGAACAGATCCCTGGGGCACTCTACTGGTGACTGACCTCCATGTAGAATATGACCCATCTATAACCACTCTGCCTTCTGTGGGCGAGCCAGTTCTGGATCCACAATGCAATGCCCCCTCACTTTCTCAAGCCTTGCACAGGGTATCTTATCAAATGCCTTGCTGAAGTCCATATGTACTACATCTACTGCTCTTCCTTCATCAATGTGTTTAGTCACATCTTCAAAAAATTCAATCAGGCTCATAAGGCATGATCTGCCTTTGACAAAGCCATGCTGACTATTCTTAATCATATTATACCTCTCCAAATGTTCATAAATCCTGCCTCTGAGGATCTTCTCCATCAATTTACCAACCACTGATGTTAGACTCACTGGTTGATAATTTCCAGGACTATCTCTACTCCCTTTCTTGAATAAAGGAACAACATCTGCAATCCTCCGGAACTTCTCCATCTCCATTGATGATGCAAAGATCATCGCCAGAGGCACAGCAATCTCTTCCCTCGCCTCCCACAGTAACCTGGGGTACATTCCATCCGGTCCCAGTGACTTACCTAACTTGATGCTTTTCAAAATCTCCAACGCATCCTCTTTCTTAATATCTACGTACTCAAGCTTTTCAGTCCGCCGCAAGTCTGCACTACAACCAAGATCCTTTTCCATAGTGAATACTGAAGTAAAGTATTCATTAAGTACCTCTATTTCTTCCGGTTCCATACAAACTTCCCCACTGTCACACTTGACGGGTCCTCTTCTTTCACATCTCCCATATGTGCACGTGCATGTACGTGCAATTGCAGTCTATCAGAAAATGATCAGTTATGCATGTGTTGAAAACATTTTTTGCAATGTAACTTAGTATTTCATAATTATACCTTTAGTGGTAACAGAACAGGAAACAAGTATACCCAAGTTGTAATGTGTAGCGACTCAAGTCTTGTGTAAAGTTTAATTCAAAGTCATATCGGTCTCTTATTTTTCACACTTTTTCATGTTCATCCTTCAATGGTATCTATTGATTTAAAAACACACCAGGAAGAGTCTGCCTGAAGTCCTCCTCTGTGCTTCCAATAAAGCATTTTCTTCCTCTTAAATTTCAGCATTCGACTCTGTCCCGGAAATTTGCGAATGTTATGACTGAGTACAACGAGATTCAAATCATCTTCAGAGAGCGCAGCAAAGGGCGGATTCAACGGCAACTTGAGATCAGTGAGTGAATCTTATTGAGACGTCTGCTCTTGCATTAAGTAAATACAGACCACAAGCCCACACTAAACCTTGTTTTTCTAAATCCCCTCTTAAATAGGTTCACTTTATGGAATGTATTACAAAGAATGGAATTAAGCTCAAGTAACACTTGAATCTGTAGTTTGATGAAGCTTTTATGTGATGTCTGACTGCAGGGATCCTAAATCAGAACTCCAACTGATTTTATAGAGTTACATATTACTTACAGCACGAACAGGCTGCTTAGCCCTCATACCAATGTTTATGCTCCTTCTGAGCCACCTCCATCTTTTCTACATTCTATTCTGGGCACTGCATCTCGTGAAAGATATTATTGGCTCTGGAGTGGGAATGCAGCTCATCTTCAACAGAGTAATAATGGGAATAAAAGGGTTAAATTGTGTGGACATAAAGGTTACGTGGACAATGTCTATATACTCTTGAGATGCAAACAAATTCTCAGATCAGGCAGTGTCTGTTGGAGAGAAAGCTAACATTTCAGGAGATGATCCAATCATCAAAAACAACATTGCTCTGAAGTTTGAAGACTGAGGAATGATCGGGGGTGTTTAAAATGATGAAATTCAATGGAGTACAGAGCAATGATTCCTCCTGATTCCTAGGAGGGTTGGGAGGGCATTGAAAAGGAGATAAAATGTTAAAACTAGGGCTTGGGCATTCAAAAGTGAAAATAAGAAGGAATCGCCCCCCTCACAGCAGTGAAAATCCGAATTCTTTCCCAAATAGTTAGCGTTGGGAATGTGGAGTTTTTAAAGATTGAGGTGGGTAGGTTTAGCTGCGTACCATGGGTTACGGAACCAAGGTAAATGGATTGAGTTTAGATTCAGATCAGCCAAGATTTAATTGGCTGATCTGAGGGGCTGAATGGCTGCCTTCTAATTTTAGCTTTCATCAAACACTTATTAATTTAGAGTCATATAGGTTTACAGCATGGAAACAGGCCCTTTGACCCAACTTGTCCATGCCGTCCAGTTTTTAACCAATAAGCTAGTTTCAGTTTGGCACATATCCCTCTATTCCCTTCTTACCCATGCAACTGTCTAAATGCTTTCTGAAAGACAAAATTGTACCCACCTCCGCTGTTGCCTGTGGCAGCTCATTCTAGACACTCACCACCCTCGTGTCCCCTCCCCACTCCCTACCTTAAATCTATGCCTCTAGTTTTAGACTCCTCTACCATTATGAAAATATGCTGATTGCCTGCCTTGGAATGTTTTCTGTTGTGGCTGTCAGGAATTTGTTTGATAGATGCCTAAGAGAAGAGGCTGGAACATTTTTTATGATTGTTTAAAATTTCATGCCAGTTCCCATAAACGTTACTTCAGAATATTCTGCATTTGGCATTGCATTTATGATTCCAGAGGTTACAATGTATGGAAAAAGGTGAAACTGGATAAGTGTTATAATTAAAGACAACCGTTTCCTCCAATTTTAACTGTAATCTCCACAAATAGTCATCAATAATTCGAAGTCTGTTGTCTTTGGAAAGCAATGGCATTGTGTCCTCACACTGGAATGGAATTTTCTTCCGGATTTTTTAGGAACAAATTCAAAGATTTTTTTTAAAAAATCATTGTCCGCTAGAAGCTATTTTTGGAAGCCTCAGGGTGTGTATTGCTTCTCCTTTGAGCTGCCGGATGAATGTTTCAGTGCCATTGCTGATGAAGCTTCTTTCACCCTTCAAAGATTAACATGTTAATCAGGCCACCATAAAGTGTGGTCTCAGAACTATCTGAGATACGCAGTTGGGGAGGCAATGGCACAGTGCTGTTGTCACTGGACTAGTAATCCAGACACCGAGAGTAACGCTCTGGGGTCCCAGGTTCAGATCCCCACCAATGCAGATGGTAAAATTTGAGTTCAATAAAAATCTGGAATTAAAAGTCTAACGATGACCCTTGTTAATTATTGTATAATCCCATCTGGTTCACTAATGTCCTTAGGGAAGGAAACCCGCCATCCTGACTTGGTCTGGCCTACATGTGAATCTAGACCCACAACGATGTGGTTGACCCTTAACTACCCCTTCAAGGGAAATTAGGCATGGGAATAAATGCTGACCCAGCCAGTGATACAAAGGAAAAGAAAATTCCAGCACAGGAACAAGCCCTTCAGCCTACCAAGCATGCACTGACCATGCAGCCCATCTGAACTAAAGCCCCTACCCTCCTGGGGACCGTATCTCTCTCTTCCCATCCTATTAATGTATTTGTAATAATGTTCTCTGCCATGCTGAATGATGCCTTCCAGGACAGTGCTGGAATCAGCCTCAAATACAGAGTGGATGGGAAGTTTGTCAATCAAAGGAGACTTCAAGCTATTACCAAAGTGAAGGAGACTGTTCTGAGAGACTTCCTCTTTGCCAATGACTGTGCTCTGTATACTGGCTCAGAGCCAGAAATGCAAGCCAGTATGGACAAATTTTGCATGGCTTGTGACAACTTTGGACTCACCACCAACGTTAAAAAAATCGAAGTCATGCACCATACACAGAATCTATAATCTCAAAGGGCAGAAACTACAGGCAGTGGACCAGTTCACTTATCTTGGCAGCACTCTGTCCCAAGCAGTGACTACTGATACAGAAGTTAACTGCAGAATAGCAAGTTCTGCTTTCGGTAGACTGCGCTCCACTGCCTGGGAACATCGAGGAATCAGCCCAGCAACAAAACTGAAGGTCTACAGTGCCATGGTATTCACTACCCTCCTGTATGCCTGTGAAACATGGACTGTATCGAAGGCATGCAAGACAGCTCAATCATTTCCACATGATTTGTCTTCGCAGAATATTACCCATTAGAGAGCAAGACAAAGTACCAGACACTGAAGTTCTCTGTGGAGCAAGTCTACCATCAGTCCACACACTGCTGATGAGAGCTCAGACCCAGTGGGCAGGTCATGTCATCTATATGTCAGATGAGCACATACCCAAGCAGCTCCTTTTTGGGGAACACTCTGCAGGTATACGCTCGCATGGAGGGCAGAAGAAAGACACACTCAGGGCCTCCCTGAAGTTGCTTGACATTGACACGACCACCTGGGAAACGCTGGCACAAAACTGCGCTGCCTCATCCACAAGGGCTGTCAAGCTTTTGAAGCAAGGTGCGTTACTGAAGCACAAATTAAGCGCAAGCTGCGTAAGTCCAGAGTCACTAGCACAAATTTGTCCAATATGTGCCAGGACATTCTGTGCCTGAATTGGTCTGATCAGTCATCTTCGGACACACCGCAACCAGTCTCAAAATGACTAAAGGTGTCGTGGTTTTCATCGATGACGATGGACAAACAACAATGTATTTGTCAAGATGCCCACATTCCATGAACAAATAAAAAAAGTTGTCAGAGTTCAGATGGAAAGACTGCCCTAAAGCTCTTTAGTTGCCGAATATAGAATCATAGAGTGCAGAAGAGGCCCTTTGGCCCATCGAGTCTGCACCGACACATTAGAATCACCTGAATATACAAATTGGCAAGGAAAAGCAATAGGCCTGAGGATTGGGAGCAGTTTAAAATTCAGCAAAGGAAGACCAAGGGATTGATTAAGGAGGGAAAAATACAGAATGAAAGTAAGCTAGTAGGGAACATAAAAACTGACAAAGTTTCTATAGATATGTAAAGAGAAAAAGATTGACATTCAGAAATGGGAGAATTCATAACAGGGAATAATGAAATAGCTGAGGAATTAAATTTGTACTTTATTCACGTCTTCCTCTGTGAAGACTGAAGCAATGTGACGCAAGTGCTGAGAGAAGCATGTTTTACTGAGGAGCTGAAGGAAATCAACATTAGAGAAATGGTTTTGGGGAAATTGGGATTGAAGGTGGGTAAATCTCCAGGTTCTGATCTTCATCCCAAAATACTAAACAAAGTGGTCCTGTAGTTGGCTTAAATGAGTCTTTTTCACTTGACAATCAGTGACTAGTGGGGTTCCGTAGGGATTTGTGCCAGGACTGATTACATTATAAATTAATGATTTGAAAGAGGGAACTGAATGTATTATCTCCAAATTTGCAGATGATACAAAGTTGGGTGGGAGGGTGAGCTGTGAGGAGGATGCAGAGATGCTTCAGCGTGATTTGGACAGGCTGAGTGTGTGGGTATCTGCACGGCAGATACAGTATAATATGAATAAATGAGGTTATTCACTTTGGCAGCAATAAATAGGAGACATTATTACTTGAATGGGTGTAAATTGAGAGGTGGATACTCAACGGGACCTTGGAGTCCTTGTGCATCAGTTGATGAAAGTAAGTGCGCAGGTACAGCAGGCAGTAGAGAAGGCAAATGGCCTTCATAGCAGGAGGATTTGATTATAGGGATAGGGATGTTTTGCTGCAATTGTATAGGACGTTGGTGAGGCCACACCCGGAGTATTATGTGCCATTTTGGTGTCCTTATTTGAGGAAGGATGTTGCTATAGAGGGAGTGCAGCGAAGGTTTACTAGGCTGATTCCTAGGGTGGCAGGCCTGTCATTTGAAGAGAGTCGGTCGCACCCTTTAAGAGTTTTGTAAGTTTCAATGAAATTGCCCCTCAAACTCTAGAGAATACATGACCAATTTCCTCAATCTCTTAGAAAACAATCCCACCATCTTCGGGTGAGCCTTCCTCCTTCCTTGGATACAAAGACCAAAACTGTACACGATGCTTCACAATTGCAACAAATACAACTTTTCTCCTGTACTCAAATTCACCTGTGATGAAGAGCAGCATACCATCTGACTTTCTAATTACTTGCTGCATCTGCTTGCTCTCACTTTGTGACTCATGAGCAGTGATCCCTTTGGGCAATCAACACTTCCAAGCCTCTCCCCATTTAAGAAATATTCTGCCTTTGTTTCTTTCTAAAGTGGATAACCTCTCACTTATTCACATTGCATTCCAATTGCCTTCATTCTAAGGATGAAGGACTATAGTTACGTGAATAGATGGGAGAAACAGGGGGTTGTGCTGCATAAGGGCAGAGAAGGCAAAGAGGAAATGTGAGGTGTTCAGCATCTGAGAAATGGATTCTAATAGCTGGAAGGTCATTAAGCAAAGTGCATAGATGAAAGGTGATTGTCCAAAGAAGCAGAGGAGACATCAGGAGGAACTTCTTTTTATGCAACATGTTAGGATTTGAAATTCGCTGCCTTGACAGGTGATGGTAGTGATTCAACATGTGGCCTTAAAAGGGAAGTACTTGAGAGAATATCCCTGCGGTTCCTGGAAATGAGGAAAAAGTAGAGAGCAGCAGCTCCAACTGGATTACTCTTGAACGAATTGATATAAGCTGAATGGCTTGTGCTGTCATAGAATAATAGAAACTCTGCAGTGTAGAAGAGGCTATTCAGCCCATTGAGATCTGTACTGACTTTCTGACAAAGCATCTTACCTAGGCCCTATCCCCATAACCTCTCATTTCCCACAGCCAATCCACCCGACCTGCACATCTTAAAACACTAAGGAGTCGATTTAGTATGGCCAATCTACCTACCCTGCAGAATTTTGGACTGAGGAAGCCCATGCAGACACGGGGAGAGTGTGCTAAACTCTGCATCAACTCACCCAACGCCGAAATTGAACCTGGGTCCCTGGAGCTGTGAGGCAGTAGTGCTAACCACTGTGCCACCACCCATTTTATTTTGAGATTCTGTGAATATGTTGGAGAAATGCAACATTGCATTGTTACAGTCTGCATTGCCACTTGGAACTGAGGAACATTGTCATAGAAATCCTACAGTGCAAAAGGAGGCCGTTTGCCCCATCGAGTTTGCACCAACAACAATCCCATTCCAGGCCATATCCCTCCCCACCGGAGGCCATATCCCCACAACCCCATACATCTATCTGGCTAAATCCCTCTAATCTACACATCCCGGAACATTAAGGGGCAATTTAGCACGGTCAATCAACCTAACCCGCACATTTATTGCCCTGAGCAATAAAAATGCAGGCTGTCTTCACATAAGCAAGTATGGAATTGGGTGAAGAGAAAGTAGCCCAGCCAATGCAAAGGCAGCATGTTGTTCTGCCTTTTGGCAGATTGCTAACATAGGGAGAATTGTCCAAGATGTGGATGTTAATTTCAGTTACTCTCTCCACCCCCGCCCCCCCACCACCACCTCGTTTTTGGAAGATGCTTTAGTACCTGCCAGCTGTGGTCAATATGTAGCAATCTTTGCCTGTCCAGCCCCTCCAGGATTGTGGGTTCAAACCCCTCCCCAGACTTGAAGCTGTCTCTCCAGGGTAGTGCTGAAGGAGTGCTGCACTGTGGGAGTTGTTGTCTGTCTAAATGACGTTAAGCGAGATACAGTCTAATCACTGACTCTGAAAACGTCCCAGGGCAAATCAGTGGAGGTGCAGATGTCTTTTGGGGTTTTGGGGCTGGAGGAGATTGCAGAGCTAGGGAGAGATAATTTACATATCTTTATGCTTAAATTTATAAACGCAACACTGCGCTGCATTTACTTGTCTGTGACAGTTGTGTTTTTATGCACCATCTAGATTGCATCATGGACTCTTTCATGAACTCCCAACAGGGCTATTGGCTTTCTGTCATTCTGAATGTACTGACGTGTGCTTATTGTGGCCAATGGGGTATTTAATAACCCATTCTGAAATCCTGTAACAGACTAGCACTTTAAAGAGAACGAAACAATTTAGCATTCGCATCAATGACAAGTGCTTATTGAAATAAATCCCCACTCATTGTGCAGTCGTTGATCTTATCTGATGTGGAATGTGTGAAGTCAGGTTTTCTATAATTCACTTGCCCTTCTCCAACTGTCAGTTACTGAATATTTTCACCTCCATTCTCTCTCTCTCTGTCTATTCAGCTATAAAATGTTTTATGGCAAAATTTTAAAAATTGTGCTATGGATGAAATGCATTGGAAATAATTTTTAAGGGGATTCCTTGTGTAAAAACATTTGTTTTTTGCCCTCAGTTATTTTGTGATCAGATATTACTTGGCCAAAAGCTCCATTCTCTCACCACCCTCTCTCCTTTACCTGGCAACTGTATGAGCTTGAACCAAATTGTTCATGGCCTTGGTGTCATTTTTGACCCCCAGTTGATCTTTCAACTCTGCACTGTCACTACGACCATAATTCCCACTTCCCTAACATCACCTGACTTGGGTAGCACGGTGGTTAACACTTCACAGCTCCAGGGACCTGGGTTCGATTCCTGGCTTGGGTCACTCTCTGTGGTGTTTGTGCATACTCCTCGTGTCTGCGTGGATTCCCTCTGCTCTGGTTTCCTCGCACAGTCCAAAGATGTGCAGGTTAGGTTGATTGGCCATGCTAAATTGACTGCAGATGCATAGGTTAGAGAGGATTAGTGGGTAAAATATGCACGGATTGGGGGTAGGGCTTGGGTGGGATTGTGGTTGGTGCAGACTCGATGGGCTGAAAGGCCTCTTTCAGTACCGTAGGGTTTCTATGATTTCTATGTTCTGACAAAATCCTCATCCATCCCTCTGTTACATCCCTGCTTGATTATTCCAACACCATCCTGGCCAGCCTCTCATTTTACCCCTCACACCCTTTATCCAAATTTCACTGCCCGTGTCTAATTTGCACAGAATTACCTGTGATTACTGTCCTGTACGGACTACCTGTTAAACAATTTTTATTCATTCCTGTGACATGGGCATCGCTGGCTGGCCAGCATTTATTGCCCATCTCTATTTGCCTTTAGAGGGCATTCGAGAGTCAAGCACATTGCTGTGGCTTTGGAGTCACATGTAGGCCAGACTGGGTGAGAACAGCAGATTTCCTTTCCTAAAATACATTAGTGAACCAAATGGGGTTTCCTGACAATCAACAGTGGTTTCATAGTCATCAGTAGATTCTTAATTCCAGATATTTTTATTGAATCCAAATTCTACCATCTGCCGTGTTGGGATTCGAACGCAAATCCCCAGAATATTAGCTGAGTTTCTGGATTCGTAGTCTGGCAATAATACCACTAGGCCATCGCTGCTTCATGCTTTGGTTTTAAAATTTTCATCCTTGTTTCTAAACCCTTTCATGGCCTGGCCCTACCCAGAACCTTTAAAACTCAATGTTTTTAATCAGGCTTTTTGCCACCTGCTCTAATCTGTCCTTTTGGGGCTTAGTTTGCTTGGGACAGTTTCTCAACATCCTGGGGATTACCATTGATCAAAAACTGAACTGGACTCGTGGTATAAATACCATGGATAGAAGGCAGCATGGTGGCACAGCACCAGGGATCCGGGTTCAGTTCCAGCCTCAGCGCTCTGTCTGTGTAAAGTTTGTACATTCTCCCTGTGTCTGCATGGGTTTCCTCCAGGAGCTCTGGTTTCCTTCCACAGTTCAAAGCTGTGCAGGTTAGGTGGATTGGCATGTTAAATTGGCCATAGGGGGATTAGTAGGGTAAAATGTGGGGTTATGGATATAGGGCCTGGGTGCAGACTCAATGGGCTGAAAGGCCTCCTGCACTGTAGAGTTTCTGTGAAGTAGTAAGTCAGAGTAGGAATCCTGCAGCGAACAATCATCTCCTGACTCTCCAAAGCCTGTCCATCATCTGCAAGGCACAAGTCAGGATTGTGGTGGAATACTCTGCCTGGATGGGTGCAGCTCCAACAACACACTAAGCTCAACACCATCCAGGATAAAGCAGCTGCTTGATTGGTACCCCGTCCACCAACTTAAACATTCACTCCTCCACCAATGCCAAGCAGTAGCAGCAGAGTGGGCCATCTATAAGATGCACTGCAACAATTCAACTCGGAAAGCCTCTTCCAAACCCATGACTGTTGCCGTCTAGAAGGGCAGCAGTCACATGGGAACTCCACTACCACCCACAAGTTCTCCTCCAAGCCACTGACCATCCTGACAAGGAGAAACAGAGGAGCTGAAAACGGCAACAGCAGAACATCAAATCTTTACTGGAGCTGACTCTTTGAAGGGCAATGGAAATGGGTTTTTCAAAAGCCAGCTGTAATGGAATGGGTCCATACGTAACTTCCTCTTCAGATGCTTCCTCGCTCTCGCCTGCATTGATGAGTGCCCCATCTTAACTGATTTAAAGATTGTCCATTTTGGGCCTCGAGTGAGTGGTAGTTTTGCACTGCTGATTTAAAGCAAGATTTTGGATATTCCTTTACTGCTTTTTATAATCCGTTTGTCGCTTTGTAGCCTGCAGATTGGGAAATGGAATGACAGCACATTGGAAATCTTTGCGTTAATTGTGCCTACTTTGCTTTGACAGCTGGGAAGACAACCACTGATGAAGAACTGGAAGAGATGTTGGAAAGTGGCAACCCATCTATTTTCACATCTGATGTAAGCAAAATGCTGCAATCTGAAATATGTACAGAAAATGCTGGAAATGCTCATCAGGGTAGGCTGGTATGGAAGGGCTGTCTTACGAGGAAAGATTGAACGAACTTGGGCTGTTTTCCCTTGAGCGACGTCGGCTGAGGGGGGATCTAATAGAGGTTTATAAGATTATGAAGGGGATAGATAGAGTAAATGGTGTTAAGCTTTTTCCGCTATTAGAAATGGATAGAACGAGGGGTCACGGGCTTAGGGTGAGGGGGGCTAGGTATAAGACAAATATTAGAGGGCAGTTTTTCACGCAAAGGGTAGTGAGGGTGTGGAATGCACTGCCGAGTAAGGTGGTGGAAGCAGGCACGCTAGGGTTGTTTAAGAGTCACTTAGACAGCCACATGAGCAGGCTACATATAGGGGGATATAGTAGGCCTTACTAAACATTGTAGGCTTGGGAATACGTTTGGCCTCAGGGATGTTACAGTCTTTGCCTGTTTAATAATGAATTTTTTTGTCTCCACAGGCATTTAAGTCCAGCAAGGGGCATGCATGCGGCAGGTTGTAGTGGGCTGCTCTTGGACGTTGCTTCGGGAGTTGCCTATTGCTTCATGTCGTTAGTGTGCTTAAACTGGACCATCTCGAGGGCAACATGACAGCTCAGAGACTATCTCTGTTGCTGTGCGGACACATGGATTTGGGCCTGTGTCTGTGGGAGTTTGCACGTTCTCCCCGTGGTTGCGTGGGTTTCCTCCGGGTGCTCCGGTTTCCTCCCACATCCCCAAAGATGTGCTTTTAGGCTGATTGATTGGGTACTAAATTGTCCCTAAATTGGACCTCCCTGATCCTCGCACATTAGGCGTAGACTAAAATCATGAATAGGACACTGGGACAGTGGGACGGCGGCGCGGGCTCGTTGGGCCGAAGGGCCTGTTTCCCGTGCTGTGTTGTTCTGTTCTTTGGTAGGCATGGTGGCACAGTGGTTAGCACTGCTGCCTCACAGCGCCAGGGACCGAGGTTCAATTCCAGCCTTGGGTCAATGTCTTTGTGGAGTTTGTACATTCTCCCCGTGTCTGCGAGGGTTTCCTCCAGGTAATCCCGTTTCCTCCCACAGTCCAAAGATGTGCAGGTTAGGTGGATTGGCCATGCTAAATTGACCCTAGTGTCAGGGGGATTAGCAGAGTAAATATGTGGGGTTAGGTGAATAGAGCCGGGCTTGGTGCAGACTTCATGGGATAAATGGCCTCCTTCTGCACTGTAGGGATTCTATGGTTCAGGCAGCATTTGTGGGGAGTGAGTTAATGTTTCCGTTCTAACAGACTGAGTTGTTGACCTGAAACATTAAATCTTTTTCCACAGCTGCTCCCTGATCTGCTGAGTGTTTTTATAATGGCATTTATCTGGTTTAACTTCTACAGTTTATAGAAAGCATGATTTAAAAACATGAATAAACGCTTTTTGCCAGCATATTGCTGTGGAGCAGTGAGATGAGTGTACGGACATTTCATTTCTCGCTCCTCCCCCACCCATTATGGCTCTGAGTAGAGCTCTCAACTCTGAATCATAATGTCATGAGTTGAAGCCCCAAGCCAGAGATTGTATCCAATTCCCAGGCCAACACTCCAATGCCACACTGAAGAAACGCTGTCGGAAGTGCCAGCTATCAGATGAGACACTACGCCAACGCTCTGGGAAGTTCTCCCAGTTTACTGAGTTCCCAATCTTTGATGGAATGAATAAGGAAGCCATAAACCCCTTCGGAAATGAGTGTGTCGATTAGGCAGAGGGATCTGGGGATACAGATACACTAAAAGGAATAACAGATTAAAATATAAAAACATAAAGCAAACAAAGCACTGGAGTTCAAGTCCAGAGGGGTAGACTTGAAAAATGTAATGGATGTGTTAAGCTTGTATCAAGTCTTGATTAGACCACACGGAGTATTGTGCATTGTTCTAATCTCCATATTACAAAAAGGATATGGAGAAGGTACAAGATCGGAATGTGGGAGGAAACTGGAGTATCTGGAGGAAACCCATGCAGTGAAGGCGGAGGGAATGTGCAGATTCCGCAGAGACAGTGACCCAAGCTGCGAATCAAACCCAGGTCTATGACACTGAGAGGCAGCAGTGCTAACCACTGTGCCGCTATAAGTTTGGTAGATTGACCATGCTAAATTGCCCCTCCATTTGTCCAGATGTGTTGGTTAAATGGATTTGCCGTAGAAAATGTGTGGGATTGTGGGAATAGGATGGGGGGAAAGAGTCTATGCAGACTCAGTAGGCTGAATGGCCTCTTTTTGCACTGTAGGGATTCTGTGGTTACAATCATCAGGAAAGACTGAACAAGACGAAGCTCTTTTCTCTGAGATGAGAGAAGCTGATAGAGGTGTTTAACATATCTATCCCCCCACCCCCACCAAAGAAATTTACAGAGCATCATCTTGTGTAAATACAAAAACCTCCCTTGTGAAGGTTTTTAACTGAGCTGTAGTGATTATCTGGGTGACTCTGTGGAAGAAGCAGTGTGTTTGTTTGTTTCCTCCCTCCTTGCCCTTCAGAGTGGGTTGCGAGAGCAGCCTGATGACCATGTTAAACCTTCCTGAACATCAGAAAGAAGCAGATAGTTAGAATTCCCACAGATTGCAGCAATCATTTCCCTGATCTATTTCTTTACAGATCATATCAGACACTCAAATCACCAGACAAGCTCTTAATGAGATTGAATCACGCCACAAAGACATAATCAAACTGGAAGCAAGCATACGAGAGTTGCACGACATGTTTGTGGACATGGCCATGTTAGTGGAACAGCAGGTGAAGTGTCCGAAAGTTTCTGGGTTTTTGATGTTTGATGGCTATTTTAACAATCAATTTTAAAGTTATTTCCACAGGTACAGTGAATGCCCACAGTGTGTGTTGTGGAGCAGCGTGCAGATGCACACGGCCCTTGGGAATGTGTACAGGGTGAGAAAGTAACTCCGAAACCAGCTGTTTTCCTGATGTGCATGTTGTTTCCACAATATGCATGTTTCTGTCGTTAACTGAATGTTATGGAGTGACACATGAAATGCTTGCTGCCTGGACACTGCAGAGCAAAGGTGTATTAGATAACCCTGCACAGACAGTGCTTGAACCACCTGAAGGTCGATTGGATGGTGACCATTTAAAAATAAACACCACTCACTGTACAAGTCACAAAGCCTCCAAGTCTTTGTTGCAAAAGTATTCCTCCATTGTCATTGGGCACTGAAGGAAAGCTTGTCCAGCGCAGTGCCAAAGTTGATGAGCTTATGTAAATACTAGAAACACGCACACTGGAAGTACTGGGCAGGTTAGGTGGAAACCGAGTCAATGCTTCATTCCTCTTATCTTTCATCACAGGTAGAGGGTTTTAAAGATGAGCAGCTTGAAACACGCAATTATGGAAAGGTTTGGGGAGATGGGATGTTCAAAATAAGAAAATATGGGGTGGAAGGCAGGAATGATTCATTAACAATATAATTGGGCAAAGATAGAAAAGAAAAGATGGGTCCAAAGGCGGACATGGTTCCAGAATATAGGAGAGTAAATTGAAATGACGTAAGATCGGAAACTTGGTGTCGGGCTTGCTGACTGAAACAAGGAATTCGGCAAAGCACAATCCTCTTACACTACCCCTCTCGCCAGAATGTGGCATTGCTCTTTAGCACAAGTCTGCTCCTGATACGTTTGGGGAAAATCAGATGCTCTTTCCTAGGGTAGAAAAGTCAAGTGCTGGGGACACAGGTTTAAGGTGCATTGGGAAGAGTTTAGAGGAGATGTGCGAGTAAGTTTTTTTACACAGAGGATGGTGAATGCCTGGAATGCACTGCCCGGGGAGGTGGTGGGAGCAGGTATGTACGATAGCGGCATTTAAGGGGCAATGAGACAAATACGTGAGTAGAATGGGAATGGAAGGATACAGACTCCGTAAGGGCATACAGTTTTAGTTTAGTTAGGGCATCGTGATCGGTACAGGCTTGGAGGGTCAAGGGGCCTGTTCCTGTGCTGTACTGTTCTTTGTTCTTTAAAACAGATTTGACTTCACAGCGTGAATAGCGAAAAAAAGGTCATATCAAAGTTTAGAAGACCAGAATGAAGATTATTTGAAATGGAATTATTTAATACGAATCCGAATCTTTCTCCTTTTTGATTGTGTCTTTTCCTTGTCCTGTTATTCCTAGAAACAGAAGCTGCAGTCTTGAAACCTCGGTTTATTTTCCAGCACTGCGTTATCCTAAGGATTGATCTAAACAAACTTACGTTTTTTAACAACTGAGACACATTATTTAATCTAGTAAAGCTTGCATTTTTCTGCACTCTGCTAATATTTATCCATGCTCCCAGTGTAGACATGTTCCTTCATAATTATGGGTGTGGGAAATTATAATGTAAATCTGTAAAACACAGGCTGAATTAGTTTTGTGTAGCCTGGTCTAATTATTCCCTGCCCTTCACCCTGCCTCACCTAAAGACACCTGGGGTGGAATTTTCCCACCTGCAGCGGGCATCGTGGCGGGCAGGAGTGGACCAGGCAAAGGTTCATTGACCTCAGGCAGGATCTTCTGCCCTGGGGAGAAAATCCCATTCCTTGTCTTTAATCCACGTGTGCAACGTTTTTTCTTTATTATTTCGGCTGTCTCAGGCAGGACCAGCATTTGTTGCCCATCCCTAATTATCCTTGAACTGAGTGGCCTGTCAGGAGGGTAGGAGCCTGAGGGGTGGCCCAAATTGCAAGGAATAAAGTTGGTAACAGGAAGTAGTAATGGGACTAGAAGGCAGGAGACAGAAAACAAAGTATCGCGCAAGCATTGAATGTGGAATGATGTGAAAAAGACGAAGTTAAGGGCACTCTTCCTGATTGCCAGCAGCATTCCTAACAAGTAGATGATCAAAAGGCACAGGTAGAGGTAAATGGATATGATATAATCACAATTACAGAAACATGCTGCCAAGACTGGGAACTGAATATTCAAGGATATTCAATGGTTAGGAAGGACGGACAAGAAGGGAAAGGAGGCAAAGTTGCACTGATAATAAGGAATGGGATCAGTGAGTAAGGGAAGATCTCAGATCAGAAGAATAACGTGGATTCTGCTTGGATGGAGCTAAGAATTAGCAAAGGGCAGGAGACACTGTTAGGAGTTATCTATAGGCTACTTAGTAGTAGTGAGGCACGGTATTAATCAGGAGATTAGAAGCATGCAACATGGGCAATGCTGTAATCATGGGTGACTCCGACCTGTTTATTTAAACCAAGTGAGCAATAGAGCTGTGGAAGATGTTAGGGATGGGTGTCTAAAAGAGAATGTTGAGCCAACTTGAGGACAGGCTATTCCAGATGTGGTATTATGTAATGAAAAAGGGCTAATTAATCTTGCTGTAAAACAACATTTAGGGATGAATGAGCACAATGACAGAATTTTACATTGTTTGAAAGTGAAGTTCAATCTGAAACCAGGGTGTGAGAGTTGAATAAAATTATGAAATTGAAGAGATGAAGGAAGATTGGCTGAGGTGGATTGGGAGAATATATTAAAAGGAATGAGTGTGCATAGGCAATGGATACTCTTCAAAGAACGATTACATAGCTTACAGCACCTATACATTCCTTCAAGGTGCAAAAGCCCCAAAAAAGCCAGTCAACCTTGGCTGACAAAGGAACTAACGGACTGTACAAGATTGAAAGAAAAAGCTTATAACGATAGTAGTAATCTTGAGGGTTGGGAAGCTTCTGGAACATATCAGGGAAGGCCAAGAAACTGCAAATGCAAGTATGAATAGAAAATAAATGCAATCTAGCAAAAAAACTAAAAATTGATGTAGGAATATAAAAAGCAAAGGTTTGGCTGTGACAAATGTGGCTCCATCACAGACAGAGTCAGGAGAATTCACAATGGGGAATAGAGAAATGGCAGAGAAGCTAAATGATTACTTTGTGTCTGTTTTCACCAAGAAAGACAATGGAAATCCCCCAGGTGTAAAGGTCCAGGGGATTAGGGAGAATGAGGAGTTGAAGGAAATTGGGATAAATAAAGATTGTATTGGAGAAATTTACAGGACTGAAATTTGAAAGTCCCCAGGATGGGATATTCCACATCCCAGAGTATTGAAAAAGGTTGCTATAGAGACAGCAGATGAACTAGTGATCATCTTCCAAAATGCAATAGGTTCTAAAGCAGCAAATGCCACCCCATTGCTTAAGGGAGGGAGAAGGAAAACAGGGAACGGCTGACCTGTTAGCCTGACATCAGTGGTGAGGAAAATGCTGGAATATAGAGTATGGTAAATGGACACATGGGAAATATTGATCTGATTGGGCATAATCAACATGGATTTACAAATGGGAAATCAGGTTTTGCAGAACTTAAGTTTATTTATTAGTGTTATAAGTAGGCTTATATTAGCACTGCAATGAAGTTATTGTGAAAATCCCCTATCCCTTGATGAAGCTTTTTGGGGATGTTGCTAACAAAAATTAGGAGTCGATGGACATGGTCTATTTGGATTTTCAGAGAGGTTTTTTCCCCATAGGAGGTTGGTAGCAAAAGCAAAGCACATGGGATAGAAGGCAATACACTGGCGTGGATTAGGGATTGGCTACCAGGCAGGAAGCAGAGTAGGAATAAATGGGTCATTCTCACATTGGCCAACTGTGGCTAGTGAGGTACAGCAGTGATCCAGCTGTTTACAATATATATCAATGATTTGGATGTGGGAACCAAATGTAATCTTTCTAAGTTTGGTGATGACACAAAGCGAGGTGGGAATGTGATTTATGGGAAGATATAAAGCAGTTACAGGAGCATTTGGACAGACTTGATGAGTGAACAAGAACATGGCAGATGGAACATAATGTGGAAAAATGTGAATTAATCTACTTTGGTAGAAGGAACAGATGTTCAGAGCATTTCCTAAGTGTTAAGAAATTAGAAAGTATAGATGTACAAAGGGACCTGGCTGTTTTTGTCCATAAGTCACTGAAGCCTAGCATGTAGGTGCAGCAAACTATTAGAAAGGCTGATTGAATGTTAGCTTTTATTGGAAGAGGATTTGAGTACAGGAGCAGTGAGATCTTGTTTCAATTGTATAGGAGTTGGGTTTGATCGCACCTGGAATACTGTGCAGTTTCCCTTACATCAACAAGATTATTGTCATAGAGGGAGTGCAGCAGAGATTCACCAGGTTTGTTCTGGGGATGATAGGACTGTTATATGAAGGGAGAGTGGGCAAACTGAGCCTGTATTCTCTAGAGTTTCAAAGAATAAGAGTTGACTTAATTGAAACGTACAAAATCCTTAAAGGAATAGACGTCGTAGATGCAAGTAAACTGCTCCCCTTGGTTGGGGAGTCTAGAACCAGGAAGCATAATTTCAAAATAAGGGGGGAGCCACTGGGGTGAGGAGAAATTTTTTACACAGAAGGTGGTGAATCTTTGGAATTCTGTACCCCAGAGAGCTGTGGAAGCTCAGTCATTGTATATTGTTAAAGCAGAGATTGATTTCTGATTATCGATAACGTAAAGGGTTGAGGGGATAATGGATGTAAAAGGCATTGAAGCACCTGATCTGCCGTGATTGTATTAAATTGGTAAAGACTAGATGGGCTGAATGGCCTACTCCTCTTTCTATTAATGGAATTCAAATTCCAACTGCTACTGTGGTGGCACTTAATCCACGTCCCCAGAGCATTAGCTTGGGTATCTGAATTACTAGACCAGTGACATTATCTTCCCAAATCTGTGTTGACTGGTTGAAAATTTGATTAGATTTATTATTGTCACGTATTAGTATACAGTGGAAAATATTTCTTTACAGGGCATACCAGTCATAGAATACATGGAGGAGAAGGAAAGGAGAGGGTGCAGAATATGTTAGTTATAACTAGGGTGCAGGGAAAGTTCGACTTAATATAATGTAGGACTATTTAAATTTCTGATGGCAGCAGGGAAGAAGCTGTTCTTGAGTCAGATTGGGACGTGAGCTCAGATTCTATCTTTTTCTTGATGGAAGAAGGTGGAAGAGTATTTTTTCTATTATTTTGTGGGACGTGTGTGTCACTGGCTGGGCCAGCATTTATTGCCTATCCCTAATGCCTGAAGATAGTTGAGAGTCAACCACGTTGCTGTGGTTCTGGAGTCACATAGGCCAGATCGGACAATCATGGCAGATTTCCTTCCCTAAAGGACATTAGTGAACCAGATGGGTTTTCTGACAATCGACAATGGTTTCATGGTCATCAGTAAATTCTTAATTCCAGATTTTTTTTATTGAATTCAAATTCCACCATCTGCCGTAGCGGGATTCGAATCTGGGCCCCCTGAACATTAGCTGAGCTTGTGGATTAATAGTTGAACGATAATACCACTAAGCCGTCGCCTCCCCTGTATGTCAGTCATTTCTCCTGTTAAATGTTAACACAATTGCTAATGTAAATTTATATTTGGTGTGCTGTGTGTACTTGGACATGTCCAGTTAGCCTATTTGAAATGCCTCCTACATCAGTCCAGAGTTTCCAGTTCTCTGCTGTCACTGAATGTTGTGACGCAGCAGACTTGCATCAACCTAAGCTCCCTGAATAAATTTTAAGGTGTAACAAAATAAATGAGATTTCTCTTCTTTTGCTAATTGCTGCTGATGGGACAGTAACACAGGTAACCAACAAATTCACATGATTCCATCCATTCCATCGATGGGCAAGTTGAATCACTGTGATATTTATGTAGCACATTGACATCGATTCTGGAAAAAATGTGACATTCCATCAGTTTGCAGACATGAGCTTCCACCCAATACAAGCAAACACGCACAGGACCAAAAAATGTCGATTTATTATTTTCACACCTGAAATTTCCCCATCGATAATCTTTGGGGGGGAGAAAAAACTTATTGCACACCAATTTAGGATTGTTCTGGCTTTGACACTAGCTCTGTCTGCAGCTCACAATGAGGTAGACAGCTTGTGTATCGTGCGCTGGTTTAATATTTAGATTCCTGTGCCTGTTACTTTAGCCTCAATGTTATTCATTACGCACTTGCACCTTCACTCACTCTTGCCTTTTCATCCACCATGCTTCTTCATTGCATCGGCAAACTCATTATTCCAGAGGTCTGACTTGAGCAAGCACGATCTTGTTTAAATAATCATATTTAGAATGTTCCCCACAGCTGGGTCTGCAGAATGCAAGGTGCCATCAATGTTAAACTATCAATTTAAAGTGTAATTTCACTTTTCTGTTCCCCTAATCTGTGCTGTGGTCAGTTAATCTAATTGAGTTGTTTAAGATGATGGGATTTGACTAGATCAAGACAGAGAAATAATTCCCCCTTGGGGAGCGTCCAAAGCAAGTGGGCAGAACCTTAAAATTAGAACCAGCTGTTGATGGGTGAAAGCAAAATTTTACAAAGGATAATGGAAATGAAGAAGTCTGCAGTCTGCAAAAGGTTCTGGATGTCAGTGGTCTGTTGCAATAAGGTGCCTGGTTTTGGGGGGACGGGGTCTATCTCGTGAGATATTGCTAAGCCCTGATCTCTGCTCCAAGAGCTGTGTGATCAGAAGGAGGGTCACAAGAAGGGCTCAACTCAGTGTCAGCTTCCTCTGATATGTCAAAGGAAAGATCTAAAAGGGGTTGTATAGATTTATCACAATTGGAAGTTGGTAAAGAGAGGTTAGGGTTTAGAAGGTTCAGGAGAAAATTGAAAGGATGTTTGGCTTGAAAGATCAGAAAGGGGTTATGGTGAGCAAGGACTGATGTACTGACCACATTGAGAAAGCAAGATTCCAAACATTGACAAGAAAATCACTGTAGAATTCTCAATCATGTTGAGACACAGTCTGTGCATTCTGTTAAAAGGGAATTTCAATGGTTTATTTACACTGGGACAGAACTGGAAGAGAGCAGCAGTAACTGGGTAATTTCTGGGGAAGAGGCTGGTTGTAGATTTGATGGGCTGTGTTTGAAGATTCAGTGATTTTATTCGTTAGTGAGACAGCGAGAGAGTGTCTCAGCTATCTGGGCAAAGAAATAGCGGCAGCGACACAAGGGGCAGGATATATTTTACAATGCTTCTTAAACTGACTTTGTTTTTGCATTTCCTAAACAAAGGGTGAAATGATTAACAACATTGAGACAAATGTGGTGAATGCTACGGAATATATTGAACGGGCAAAAGAAGAGACTAAGAGAGCAGTTCGCTACCAGAGCAAAGCACGGCGGGTGAGCTTACTATTTCATTGCTTAGATTGTCACTCGTGGGATTATACAACCTTACAGCCCAGGCTGCCATTCGGGCCATCATGTTGGTGCTAGCTCCGAGAATCAGCACTTGTGCTCAGTCTCTCATCCCCACCTTTTGTCCATAACCTTGATAGCTTTCTCATAAGAACATAAAAAATAGGAGCAGGAGTAGGCCATCTAGCCCCTCGAGCCTGCCCCGCCATTCAATAAGATCAATCATTGGTTAAATTCGAAGATCAGCCACGATCAAAATGAATGGCCGAACAGGTGGGATGGGCTGAATGGCCTACACCAGCTTATAGTTTCTATCCTCTAGTCCCTGTCCAACTCCCTTTGAAAGTTATTGATGGAATCAGTTTGCACCACCTGTACAGGCAGAACATTCCAGATCCTGGCAGCTAGCTCTGTGGAAATATTTCCCTTTATTTTTGCTCCAGATCTTTTGCCAGTGGTTTTAAATCCATGACCTCATGTTGTCGACCCACTTGCCAGAGGAAATAAACTTTCCCCGCTTAAAGTGTCAATCTCTCTCTATCTTCAAAGCTCCCTTTGGCCATCTCTTCACCATCTCTGTTCCAAAGCAAACAATTCTAACATTCACAACCTCTTCTCATGACTCAAATCCCTCGTCTCTGGTAACATCCTGGTAAATCTCCTCTGCACCCTTCCTATGGTCTTTACATCTTCCCTGAAGTGTGATGCCCAGCATTGACCAGAATGCCCCAGCTGAGGTATAACTCATCATTTTTAAGGGTCTACGGTGATCTCTTTAATTTTATATTCTGTTCTGCTATTTATCAATCCAGATAACCCACAGCTTTTTAATCCACCTCAATGAGGATTTGTGTATTTGGACATTAAACTCATCTACCTTTCAAAACCATTCTGTATCTAATATATTGCCTGCGTTAACCCTCCCAAAGTGTCTCACTTCACACTTCTCCACATTGAACTCCATCTGCTTTGCATCTTCCATTTCACCATCTTGTTTGTCATTCTGGAACTGATAACAACCCTCATCACTATCTACCACTTAGCCAAGTTTAATTTCATCTGCAAACTTTATAATACTGATCCCTACACAAGACTGTCCCCCACACCAGAGTTTAGATCATTTATAAAAATTCAAGGTTTATTTATTAGTGTCACAAGTAGACTTACATTAACACTGCAATGAAGTTACTGTGAAAACACCCTAGTGCCCGTTTGGATCATTGCATCTAACCAGCACGTCTTTTAGACTGTGGGAGGAAACTGGAGCATCCGGAGGAAACCCACGCAGGCACAGGGAGAACATGCAAACAGTGACAAGGCTGGAATCAAACCCAGGTTCCTGGTGCTGAGAGGCAGCAGTGCTAACCATCGTAAACAATAATCAACCCAAAACTGACCCATGTGAGACATTACTTAAACCACCTTGCTGCTTCTAGGTGGCACAGTGGTTAGCACTATTGCTTCACAGCACCAGGGACCTGGGTTCGATTCCCAGCTTGGGTCACTCTGTGTGGAGTCTGCACCTTCTCCCCATGTCTACATGGGCTTCCTCCGGGTACTCTGGTTTCCTCCCACAGACTGAAAGGCATGCTGGTTAGGTGCATTGACCCAAAGAGGCACCGGAGTGTGGCGACTAGGAGAATTTCACATACCTTCATTACAGTGTTAATGTAAGCCTTACTTGTGACCAATAAATAAATTTTAAGTTAACTTTAACCTGAAAGACATTCAGCTGCATTCTGCTTCCTGTCGCTGAGGTGATTTTAGATCCGTGCTCTTAATCCACCTTCCTCTTAATCCACGCTGTTTCCTTGGACTTTGGAGTTCTGTGATGTTTTAACATTCCTGTCGATCTTTGATCCACTTGTCCTGTCCTGAAAGGTTTGTCTGGAAGTGTTTGGTGGTTTGTGATTTACCAGAGACTGTTGTTTTTTTGTTGTCCTCACCTGGATGGTCTGTCAGCTACAGGTATGACGAGAGTTGTTAATTGATTTTGTTTAGTTAGAGTGTTGATGACGCATATCAGAATCTGCCCACATGGCAATGGGGGAGCTAAACTTTGCAAATTACCCACGTGTTTCAGCTGCGGTCATAGAATCTTACAGCACAGAATGAGACCACTTGGCCCATCAGACCTGTGATGGCTCTTTGTCAAAGCTTTAGACCCTCAATCTTCAACTCTGTCAGATCCAGTATTGATCTGGGACTCGGGTTCAGTATCAGTAACAGATGATCGATTAGGTTACTATGGATACAGGATTAGTCTCAATTTTTATTGGTTGTTTAATCCTGTGATAGCTCCAATAGCTGCCAATTGCTGCCATGTGATCCAATTGTAGAATTGGGTTCAAAAGCATTGACAAAGAGTCTAAAAAAAATCAAAGCAAATTACTGCGGATGCTGGAACCTGAAACAGAAAATCCAGGAAAATCTCAGCAGGTCTGGCAGCATCAGGAGAGAGAATAGAGCCAATGTTTCGAATGAGTTCTGACAAAATCTCACCCAGTCTCTCAATGTTGGCCCTATTATCTCTCCACACATACACTCAGACTTGCTGAGATTTTCCAGCATTTTCAGTTTTTGAGTGTCTGCTCCCACATGAGTGCAGGCGGGTGAAACATTGGTGGGACTGGGGGAGGAGCCTGGGGGTCAAGAGTCAAAGATCCTCTGATTAATCTTTCCAGAATACATCAACTAGAACATGAAACTGTGTGGCAGGGAGCAGGGGCCTATCACTCCTCACCCTGAGAACGTGGGAGGCACAGTGGTTAGCACAGCACCAGGGACCCAGGTTCAATTCCAGCCTCAGGTTACTGTCTGTGTGGAGTTTGCACATTCTCCCCGTGCCTGTGTGGGTTTTCTCTGGGTGCTCCGGTTTCCTCCCACAGTCCAAAGATGTGCGGGTTAGGTGGATTGGCCATGCTAAATTGACCCTCAATGTCAGGGAGATTAACAGGATAAATATGTGGGGTTATGGGGATAGAGCCTGGATGGGATTGTTAGTGCAGGCTCCATGGGCCGAATAGCCACTTCCTGCACTGTAGGGATTCTATAAACAGAGGCTGATATCAGGTAACCTTTGGCAGAGCAGATTACTTCCAGGGTTCAGGGCTATTAAACAATACAAAGCAGTTTTGTCCGTGCGCTGACAACAACACTGACTGTTGTATCCACAAGTTGAATTCAAGTGGGCTGAATGAGCTGTTTTACCCGTGGAAAATTCCAGCCTGTTATTCAGCCCCATTCAGAAAGGATCAGACAGATACTGCACAGATTAGAAATCTGACCTGTAAACGTGGAAAACCTTGGCACCACTGGCAGAAAAACAGTTAATGTCTCAATCATCCCTTCACCAGGATGTTCCTGATTCTGCAGCAATTTGATACGAGTTGGCACTCGTGAAGCGATAGAGAAAACAGCCGGTCTGATGCCCATTAGTAACTATAACTTCCCTAGATGGTGTTTGACTCTCAAGCCAATAGTCATTTTATAATGGGGCTTGTTTTAAATGTTGCTGCTTTGAGCTATCGAAACTCATCAATATTGCTGCTTTTGTTTCAATAAATAATACTTGGAATTGAACACGCATACAAGTGTTCAGTCTCTGAATACGCTGCATTTCAATAGAAAATGTTTACACCAAATAGTGGGAGACTTTGAAAGCCCTAAATCTTCCCTGGCTCAAGTGTGGGACTAAATGAGCGCAAATATTATAATAACGTGGCAGCTCAATGCTTTGTTTGACCTGGGTTAATCAGATTCTGCACAGTACACACACTGCTTACCCCATCCCCCCCTCATTCTGCCCTATATTGTTACCCTTGGTACACTACTAAGACCATAAGACAAAGGAACAGATTCAGGCCACTCGGCCCATTGAGTCTGCTCTGCCATTCAATCGTGGCTGATATTTTTCTCATCCCCATTCTCCTGCCTTTTCCTCATAACCGATCCCCTTATTAATCAAGAACCTATCTGTCTGTGTCTTAAGACACTCAATGACCTGACTTCCACGGCCTTCTGCGGCAAAGAGTTCCACAGATTCACCACTCTCTGGCTGAAGAAATTCCTCCTTGTCCCGAGGTTGTGTCCTCTGGTTCCAGTTTTTCCAACTAGTGGAAACATCCTCTCCGCATCCACTCTATCCAGGCCTCGTAGAGGGAGTGCAGCATTGACAAAGGTGTTGTCTTTTAGATGAGATATTAAACCAACTCTGGTGCTAAAGCCATGAAGGATCCCATAGTGCTATGTTAGAGTAAGGGTTATGTTCCTGCAGTAACCCAAATACCTGGACTAATATTCCAGTGAACTTGGGTCCAAGTCCCACCAAGACAGTTTGAGAATTTTAATTGGATTTGTAAACACACAATCTGGAAGTAAAAAGCTGGCGTTGTTAAAACTCACCATGATGCAAACCTGTTGTAAATGTTAAAAATAGTACTGAACGTAAAACAAAACATCGAATTGCCCCAAGGTGGGTGGCAGCTCAGAAGATTGGACAGATATTGAAAAAGAAGCAAAGAATGACTAAAAAAGAGGAAGGAAATTAGAGTACAAAAGATAAAAGTAAAGCTAAGTAGTAAATGTTTCTATAGATGTTTAAAAAGAGAATTAGTGAGCGTTAGTCCTATCGAAAGTGAGGCTGGGGAGTTAATGAAGGGAAATAAGGAGCTAGCAGATGCATTGACCAGGTATTTTATCAGTCTGCAGTATAGAGGATCCAAGTAACATCCCAGGACTATCTGTAAATCAGGATATGGAAGGAAGGAACTTGGGGAAAATTACAAGCACTAGTGCAGGATACTGAGCAAATTATTGGAGCTGTGTGCTGACAAATCCCTGAATCCAGATAGCTTTTATCCGTGGGTCTTAAAAGAATTGGTTGGTGAAATGCTTTCATTTTAATTTTCCAAAATTCACTAAATTCAGGGAATGTTACGTCAGATTGGAAGATCGCAAATGTAACTTTATTCGGAAAGGGATAGAAAGGGAAAGTAGAAAACTATAGGCTAGTTAGCCTAATGCCGGTCCTAGAGAAAGCTGTTATTAAAGATGTTATAACAGGGCACTTAAATAAATTCAAGGCAATCAGGCAGAATCAACTTGGTTTTGTGAAAAGGAAATTGTGTGTAACTAATTTATTGGAGTTCTTTGTGGATAATAGGGAATTGGTAGATGTACTGCACTTGGATGTACTTGGAAGGCATTTGATAAAGTGCCTCAACAAAGCTTATTACAGAAAGCTCATGGTGCAGGAATAACATATTAGCATGAATAGAAGATTGGCTAACTAACACAAAACATGGTTAACAAAAATGGATCTATTCCTGGTTGGCAGGATGAGTGGTGTGCCAAGGAATCAGTGCTGGAACCTCAACTCTTTACAATTTAATATATATAAAACTTGGATGAAGGGGTTGATGGCATGGTTGCTAAATTTTCTGATACAAAGATAGGGAGGACATATGTAGACTGCAAATATTTATAAGTTAAGTTAGTGAACATATATTTGGCAAATGGTGTATAATGTGGAAATATTAGGTTATCCATTTTGGCAGGACAAATAGGTAAATTATCCAAATGGTGAGAGTTTGCAACGCTCTGAGATAGAGGGATCTGGGTGTCCCAGTACATGAATCACAGAAGGTTGGTATTGAGCTACAGCAAGTAATTCGGAAAACTAATAGAATATAATCGTCTATTGTGAGGGTAATTGAATATGAGGGAAGGGAGATTATGCTTCAGGGCATTGATGAGACCACATTTCCCCCTCAGCTGATGAATCCATACTCCTCCATGTTGTTCACCGCTTGGAGGAAGCAATGAGGGTGGTAGGGATGCAGAAGGTACTCTGGGTGGGGGACTTGGGGACTGTACATTTCAAGTAGGCAGCTCCCCACCACCTAATGGGCAATAAACGCCAGTCTAGCCAGCAGCACCCACATCCCACAAATGAATAAAAAAGGAACCAGACCCTGGTACTGTGCACAGCATTGGTCTCCTTATTTAAGGAAAGATGTAGAAAAGATAGGAAGCAGTTCAGAGAAGGTTTACCAGACTAATACCTGGAATGAATGGGTTGTCTTATGAGGCAAGGTTGGCTTGTATCTGCTGGAGTTTAGAAGAGTAAGAGACAACTTGATTGAAAGATGGAAGACACTGAGGAGTCTTGATATGGAGAAGATGTTTGTGGAAGATTCTAGAACTAGGGGACTACTGTTTAAAAATAAGGAGTCACTTATTTAGGACAGAGATGAGGATACATTTTTAAAGGTTGTAAGACTCTGGAACACTCTTCCTCAGAAGGCAGTGGAAGTAGAGTCTTTGAATATCTTTATGAAAATAGATGGATTCTGGGTCGGGTTAGCATGAATGTTGAGTTGAGGTTAAGACCAGGTTGGCAGTGAATGTGGAGCAGGATCGAAGGACTGAGTGGCCCACTCCTAATTTGGATATTGATACCCAGTCTGGGCATTAATATGACTTCAGTTGTACACTAATGATTTGTAAATGCCCTCTGAAGTTGCCCAGTACTCAGTTCTTAACAATAGGAAACAAATACCAGCCTTGCCCACAACACCCATGGTCCCAAGAATAACTTCCCATTCAAAGTCTCCTGGCCAACATTCCCCCCTCAACCAGCCTGTTATATTTGTTATTTGTTTTGGGATCTTGCTGTGTACAAATTTATTGCCCCGGGGCTTACACAACAATGGCTTTACTGTGAAAACAATTCACTGTAAAATACTCTGGTTATTTCATTGAATCCAATAAAATCCCGACAGTGCAGGAGGCGGCCATTTGACCCATCAACTCTGCGTCGGCCACTATCTCACCCAGGCCCTATTCCCATAACCCACATATTTAACTTGTAATCCCCCTGACACTTAGGGGCAATTTAGCAGGGCCAATCAACCTAACCCGCACATCTTTTGACTGTGGGAGGAAACTGGAGCATTTGGAGGAAACCCACACAGACACGGGGAGAATGTGTAAACTCCACACAGACATAACCTGAGGCTGGAATTGAACCCGGGTCCCTGGCACTGAGGCAGTAGTGCCACCCCACTTTGCAGCATAAAAAGGTCACCTGTCATTCTGCCCTTTTTTAATTTTGACTTTATTTCTATCTCTCTTTCTCCATTTTTGGCGACTGTTGAAGTTGTTTTTTGGCAGTTTTAATCACAAGGCAAATTCCAAGATGTAATTATTTTCCTTATCTCTTTTGCAGAAAATGTTCTACATTATGATTTGTGTTGCGGTCCTGCTGGTGATCATTGCAATTATCATCGGAGTCACTGTCCCATCATAGCGACCACCAACTGCAGTTTGGAACAACTGAGCGGGGATTCCTGTTACAGGTCCCTCCTCACTGCTGAACAGAGCTAATCATGCTGGCTGAGCCTTTAAAACATTACTCTCCAATTTTTAAGTTACAGGATGATGCAGGTGTAGCAACGGCAGACAACAGTTGCTTGTGAAATGCTTCTTACCAAAGCATTTACTGCCATTAGTTGACCAGTTTGTACAATACTTGACTCTTTTTATACCATATAAATGTTTATTTTTTAAGTTAACAATTTGCTTTGAAAGCTGTTTACATAATAAAGATTCCGTTGATTTCCAGTGTCGATGATCTTTTGGCTGCCATATGAGAAGAAGCAAGAATATCGTCATTTGCGTCATCAGTGTTGCTGATTAATGTTTAAAAAAGAATTCCCTTTCTCCCCCCACCCCACCCCCTCACCCCCCTCACCCCTCCACTCCCCGATGGACAAACAGGTGTTAGCACTCCAGTCAGGATTGAACCCCCCACCTCTTTCACACGCACCCACCCACAGGAAACATTATGTTGGGGAAAATGGAAAAAGCATTGCCAATAACTGGAAGCGAGTCAGGACGGCGAGCCTGAACAAATGACAGCTCAATTATCACTTTGTTGTATGCAGGGACCACCACAAGAGCTGCTACGGTGTAAAACTTTGCCATGTTGGGTTTTGGCTAATGGTTAAAAGACCCTGAACTCAATGATCTACATTCTGCATAGTTATAAGTAAACTAGGAGCTGTATGTTTTGAGAGTTCGAACCTCTTGATTAAAACGAGCTTTACCTCCCGCATCAGCAAGGCTTTGTTGCACTTTTTAAGAAGATAAGCCTACAACCTGGTAAACTTCTCCTTACTAATGTACTTTATAAATCCTGCTCCAGCCATGTTTACGCAGCTTGAAAAGGGTAAAAGCCATTATGATGGATATATTGTGTAGTCGCAGTGGGTGTTCACACATTACCTTTAGACTGGGTGAATGTAAGATATTGAAAATGTTACTGATTTTTGATGTGCCTGTATGCATCCATTAGTATACGATGGACACTAAATATTTAGATGCTTTATGTGCAGGGGTAATGAACGTGGACCAGACTGGTTTTAGAGGTGGAGACTATGTATATTTGTTTTAAAAGATGAACCCAATAAGGATTTTTAGCATTCCTGTAAATATGACATTACAGATTTGCTGATCACTTGCTGTGTACCTTAGTGAATAACTTGAGCACCACGTTCAATATCAGATTATTGTAGCAATATACTGAAAGTCATTGTCTCTCTGCAACATTGCCTTTGTATGTTACATCCATTATCACTGTTACTGGTCAGTTTTCAAGGTTGTTATGCTTTTTTAAAACTATATACATTTTTCAAAAGTTGTATAATCCCTTTTGAAAAGCAATATCCTTTTTTCCTTGATGTAAAAAGAATCAAACCTGAGAATTCTGTATTAGATCCTGTAGATATTTTGGGACGTAAATTAACTTTGTATTTCATTACCACTTGTGTAAATTGTTTTGTTAAATTTGAGAATAAATAATATCAAAGCCTTCACACTCGTCTGGCATAGAAGTGTTAGTGTTCCAAAATGTTTAGAATGCAAGTTACTTCTGCCTACGTAGGGAGATGGAAGAGGCTGGTCTTGCTCTGCAGTAAGATCTCTCACAACACCAGGTTAAAGAAGACTTCTTACTGTGCTTACCCCAGTCCAACGCCGGCATCTTCACATATTGTTTTTTTACAGCTGAGATGTTTAAGGGGGAATTTAATGGAGTTAAAATTATGCCGGTTTGGATACTTGAGAGGGAAACTCTTTCCAGCTGGAGGGGGTGGGTATTACAATAACAGGCAAACAACCAACTATAGAAAAATGACTTTTTTTTACATAGCAGATTCAAAACTCTCAAGAGAATTGGGTAAAGACTTGAAGAAGAATTTGGAAGCTGTGAGGATTGGAACTCGTTCAGTGACCTGGCACAGATGCGATCAGCTGAGTGGCCTCAATCTGTGCTGCGAGATTCTGTCAGGTTGAGTGAAGCAAGTGGAAAATATTTCTCAGCGCAGCGCACTGCAGAATCTCCCCGGAGCTTTCACTCCTCCAGTCAACAATCCCAGTTACAAATCAACAACATTGGCCGGAACACGTCCTCTTTCTCATCCAAGGCATCCTCAGGAATGCTCCCTCTTCTGGCTGCTCTGTAATCCTCCCTGACAGGCTGGGAGGGCAGAATGGACAGAGCCACAAGGTGATGGCAGCTTTGGTAGTCTTCATATCTTTCCTTAACTGCCCATCATCATTTCCCCAAACATCCACATTCTAACTGCCTCAGCCCCTTAGGCTGCTGCCTTTAATCTTTTTAAACTGTCAATGATTCTTTGCAAAAGCCAGTGTTTCACAGTATTTATGGCAGAGACACACTGGCCATTTGGTTCAATTGGTCTGTGCCAGAGGTTGTGCTCCATGTGAGCTGTCTCCCAACCGATCAATATTTCCTCCTGTCCTTTTCTCTTGTCTGTTTATCTGTTTCCCCTGAAATGCATCAATATTTGTTGCGTGTGGCAGCAAGTTCCACATGCATCAACTTTTGAGCAAAGAGACTTCTCTTGAATTTCCTGTTGAATTTATTAGTTATTATGGTCACAATCTAGTTTTGGACTGCCCCACAAGTGGAAACAACTTCTCTATCCATCCTATCAAACCCTTTCATTATCCTAAAGAGCTTGACTTGGGGACAGAAAAGAGCCTTGACCCAGTCAGTTAGGGTAACATCAGTTACGGTATTTAGGGTTGTGGGTTTTACACAAAAAAAATTGATTTGCGCGCACACATTCAGACTAACAGATTTATTCCAAGAGGTCTTGTCTATAGAGTACAGCTGAAACAGCAACCTGTGCAACACCCTAATAACATCAAATCGTGATCAGTACTTAAAGCAATCATGCAACTGCTTAAATATATAACCCCTCCTTTACTCTGTGATCATGGCATTACTACAATGTTATACATTGGATCAACAATGCTCTGGATAGTACTGTGCATCATTAATCATGCACAGCTAATAAAGTCCATCAGGAGGATGTCTTTGGTTGTGTATGATGGTCTGGAATTTGCCTGTTAATCGTGGAAGTATGAATTGGAACTTTATCCTCGTATGGTATAGAAGCAGAGACACAATCATCAAGCAACTCAGATACAACTAAGTATTCACAACACCAGGGACTGAAGAAGTTGGTGTTCTTACTCAGAGAAACCATTTTGAGATGACCATTAATCAGCATAGCATTGCCAAACTAGTTCATCTTCAGTCTGAACCGTTTAAGAAATTGGAGCTGTTTTTGCTAAAACTATGGCTGTTCTCCATTTCTCACTCATGGCAGAATTACACACTAATGTTCCATCTCCCTGTTGAAATGAGTGTTGCTTTGCCCTCATTTTTCCTCCAGCAATTTGACCTTATTGTTGATGCTGTAGTCTCACTGAAGTTCCTTGAGGTAATAAATCAAACATAGTTCTCAACTTTCTTTTTAAGAGTACCAACACAGGTGAACTTTGAATAATTGCATGTTTTTATAAGATGCCAAAAAGCTATTCATGCAACATGATAATAAACCTGAAGCTTCTAAATGTTTCAAAGATTGTATAAGCCTTTCAGCTAATTCATTAGTTGAAATGTGGCTTTTATATACCAAATACCATTTACTTTGAGAAAATCCTCAAACTCTTGTGAAGTAAACTGTGAAATATTATCACTAACAATCTGTTCCAGTTTACTAAATCTTGCAAATATTTCATCAAATTTTTCAATGGTTTGTTGAGTTGTGTTAGAACTTATGATAACTACTGGTCACTTTGAGTGTGCACTGATTATGACCAAGAACATGTAACCCTCAAATGGACCAGCAAAATCTATGTGCAATGGTTGCCATGGCATTTTCGGCTGCTCCCGCAGATGTAAAGGAAACAGCGGTGGTGTATCTCTTATCTGCACAGAACTGATGCTAACCCACGTTCTCTTCAATCTGAGTGTCTAAACCCAGCCACCAAAAAATAACTACGAGCTTCATTCAGGCTACACCGGGATGTCCTTCATCTGCTGTTCAAGAACTATTCCGCGCAGACTAGGAGGAATGATCACTCAGATAGACACCCACTTTGGACGGTTAACTCAAGCTGTCTTGACACACGTGATTTCAAATCAGGAAGTGGGGATGTGTTCCTGCTATCATTCCTTTTAATTCCACATCCATCACCTTCCTCACCATGTGCTCATTTCTGATCTGCCTCCGAACTGGGGAAACGGAGTAAAGAATATTAGCAAAACCATTTGTGCCACCTGCTCGCTGGGTAAAGGTAAACGTGATAATGCTTCGCACTCTGACTGATACTTTATATTGTAGGAGGGTGCAGATAAGATCAGTGACCAGCTAACAACAATGTGCTTTTATACGGCTTAAAAATTATGGTATCAAAGATCAATTAATAATGTGAAATGGCGTCCATTTCAATAATTATGAACCTTTTGCATGCCAAGTGTTACTCTTCAAGAGGTGGTGGTGAGCTGCCTTCCTGAACTACTGCAGTCCCTGAGGTGTAGGTGCACCCACAGTGCTGTTAGGGAGGGAGTTCCAGGGATTTTGACCCAGTGACACTGAAGGAACTGAGGGGAACTTGCAGGTGGTGGTGTTCCCATGCACCTGCTATCCTTGTTCTAGATGGCAGAGGTCACAGGTTTGGAAGGCACTGGGGTGCAGTGCATCTTGTAGATTAATGCCACATTAATGCCACTGTGTGCCACTAGTGGAGGGAGTGGATGTTGAAGGGGGTGGATGGGCTGCCAATCAAGTGGCCTCCTTTATCCTGGATGGTGTTGAGCTTCCTGAGTGTTGTTGGAACTGCACCCACCCAGGCAAGTGGGGAGTATTCCATCACACTCCGAACTCGTGCCTTGTAGATGGTGGACAGGCTTTGGGGAGTCAGGAAGTGTGTTAGTCGCCACAGCATTCTCAGCCTCTGACCTGCTCTTGTAGTTAAACTGCCTCGTGATCTTTTTTGTCATACAGAATGGTGCACAGTACTCCAAATGGCTCACACTGTTTGTGATTCCATTGCCAAAGTCTGTGAATCACTTTGTCATTAAACTAAATGTGCAGACAATGCCAAGCTTCCTTCCAAAGCCACAGTGCTATGTTCAGTGACATTCCCTAGGACAGCCTCCAGATAATTAATTGAAACCTTATGGTGTTAATATAATGAATAGCAAAGGCGGACGTTACGCAATACTGCTTTTTTATATAAAAATAAATCATGTTAATGAGTAATTAACCTGCGTGGAATGCGTCTGGCACTGGATCTGGGCCCAGTGGAGTCAGATTGCGACCATTGATACATGCCACACATTTCAAACTTATTTGCAAGTCAGAAGAGATTCTCATCCATCTGTTTAAGTTGGATTCAGACCCAAATCCCAGCAGGGAATCACTGCCTGACCCCGATTTCCTTGTGTCTGTTTTTCATTACAGAGTTTTGATGTTTTTATTGCTGTTCCAACTTCAAAACAAACAGTATCAAAGATAAAATATTATTTCCTAATGTGCCTGGTTCAGAATCCTGGAATTACCTCCCTAACTACACTGCGGATGTACCTATACACACACACACACACACACACACACACACACACACACACACACACACACAGTGAGAAGTCTCACAACACCAGGTTAAAGTCCAACAGGTTTATTTGGTAGTAAACGCCACTAGCTTTCGGGGCTCTGCCCCTTCGTCAGGTGAGTGGGTCTTTATACGCCCTGTTTGTGATCAGAGCTCCCCACTCAGCTGCCGAAGGAGCAGTGTTCCGAAAGCTAGTGGCATTTACTACCAAATAAACCTGTTGGACTTTAACCTGGTGTTGTGAGACTTCTTACTGTGTCCACACACACACACACACACACACAGAGTTTGAGAAGGCAGCTCACCATCACCTCCTCAAGGTGAGGGTCAGTGAGCACGGGGGGATGGGGGAGAGTGGGAGAAAGTGTGCGTCGGTGAGTGCAGAGGGGTGGGGGAGAGCGAGAGGTCAGTGAGCATGGGGGGATGGGGGGAATGGGAGGCAATGTGGGTCAGTGAGCAGAGGGGGAACAGGTGGCAGTGTGTGCACTCACTTGGGTAAGAATTTGGATGGATGGGTCAGAGGTCAGAGTATAGCGTGGCCCAATACTGAACCCAGTGAGGTGGTGGAGGTGGTGGGGGGGGGGGGGGGTTGGGGGGGGGTGTGTTGGGGGGGGGGGGGGGGGGGGGGGGGGGGGGGTGGGGAGGTGTTGGGGGGGTGGGGGGGGGTGGGGAGGTGGTGGGGTGGGGAGGTGGTGGGGGGGGGGTGGGGAGGTGGTGGGGGGGGGGTGGGGGGGGGTGGGGAGGTGTTGAGGGGGGTGGGGAGGTGGTTGGGGGGGGTGGGGAGGTGGTGGGGGGGGTGGTGGGGAGGTGTTGGGGGGGGGTGGGGGGGTGGGGAGGTGTTGGGGGGGGGTGGGGGGGTGGGGAGGTGGTTGGGGGGGGGGGTAGTGGGGGCGTGGGGGGGAATCCCAGGTTTAACCCAGAGCCCATGCTCAGAGTGAGCTCTTATGGCCAACCTCAGTGCGAAACACTCTGAGCTCAGAGTGAGGAAGTTGTGAGTTTGAGTCTCGCTGAAGGGAACTGAGTCCACACTTGAGGCAGAAACTCCAGAGAAGGAACGCTGCACTGAGGGAGTGAAAACAGAGGGAGCGAGGGAGTGAAGAAGTGAGGGACAGAGGGAGTGAGTGAGTCCTGAGGGAGTAAGAGAGTGAGGGAGTGAGGGGATGAGGGAGTGAGTACCGAGGGAGTGAGGAAGTGAGGGACTGATAGATTGAGGGAGTGAGTGAGTACTGAGGGACTGAGGAGTGAGGGACCGTTGCGATATTTTGGATCTTGCTGAAGGAAAGCCTCTCTCGGGGATCTGTATCTCATCCCGTGGTGGGAGTTCTCACCCACACTTTGGCCAACATTTATCTCTCAGCCATTATCACAAGAACAGTTTACCCGCCAATGTATTGTGCTGCTGTCTGGGATCTTGCTGTGCACAAATCACCTTCCACATTTTCCAAAACTATTCTGTTTCTCCACATTTGAAGCTACTGATCGGTTGTAAGAGGGTCCAGCTCCATCCTGAGGTCAGGAAAGGTTCAATAAACTCTGACAAAGGGTCATCCAGCCTGGAAACGTTGGCTCCGTTCTCTCCAGAGGCTGTCAGACCTGCCGAGATTTTCCAGCATTGTCTGTTTTGTGTTTC